>NW_020175496.1:540290-554921 GCF_003031525.2 Neophocaena asiaeorientalis asiaeorientalis
CCCGACGTACAGGTTTGGGACCTGGAGCCAATTGCTGTGTCCCACAGGCTGAGCCTCTGCCAGAATTTTCTTCCGAAGTTAGATAGTTGTCTAACTTGGCAGCTCTGCCACAGGTGGGGAGCGGGTACCTTCATGAGGGAGAAAAAGTGTGTGTGTGTCGCTGACTCGCAGGTACCAACAGTGGCGGGGGGGGGGGGGCACTAGGGGGGACACGTACAAAACGGAAAGTTTACAACGGTGTTTTCCAAGCTACAAAACTGCATAAAGTTGAGAGGTCAGAGAAGGACACCCTCCATGGCTTCTGCTTCCTTCAAAAGGTTGCCTCAGAGCTGTGTCTTCAACACCAAGCTTACAGAAATGAACCGGAGGGGGAAATGAGGGGGGCTGCATTATGACTTTCGTAAGCCCTAGGCACTCGGGCTTTCATGGGCTCCTTCCTCCATAAAAAAATATTTAAGAATATATTTAAGGGCTTCCCTGGTGGCGCAGTGGTTGAGAGTCCGCCTGCCGTTGCAGGGGACGTGGGTTCGTGCCCCGATCCAGGAAGATCCCACATGCCGCTGAGCGGCTGGGCCCGTGAGCCATGGCCGCTGAGCCTGCGCGTCCGGAGCCTGTGCTCCACAATGGGAGAGGCCACAACAGTGAGAGGCCTGTGTACCACAAAAAAAAAAAAAAAAGAATATATTTAACAACTGTGGTGGTTACTAATGTTATATACTAAACCATTTTCTTCTACCCAAAAGTTCTTTTTTTCCTGTTGGGCCCATCAAGTATTGTGGGCCTGAGGCTCCATCCATGCCTGCTGTGCCCAGTGGGTAAGCTGACCCTGGACAAAGCCAGGGTGGTGTGACAAAGCCTGGATAGAACATTAAAGGACCTGGAAGTTCTGATTCTCTTGGGGGAATGGAGCGAGAGAGGCAATAAACACAGGCAGCAGCTGAACAAGAAGGGCCTTGAATGACGTGAGGAGTGTGGGTTTTATGGTGGAGGTGGTGAGGAGCCATTGCAGGGCTGGACTGGAGGATTGACAGTTTGGGGGTGGCACTGGAGGTGGGAAGGGCATTGGGATGGCTGTTGCTGTAATGACATCCAAACTCTTCCTGAGCCACAGTGGAGATGGAAGGGAGGGGGAAGGGTAAGCCACAGATTGATGTGAGGAGATGGGGCCTGGAGAAGCCTGGGTTGACTTCTCTGGCTCATCCCTCCTGGACAGGAGAAAACAAGAGGAGAAACTGTACTGGCTTCAGAACTTTGGGAAGATCAAATGGAGGGTCCTTCACTAGTCACAAAGCAGGGAGAGTTTGCATACCTTAATAGGTGTGTGGGCGGCTTCAGGGCCACCTCTTGCCCAGATGGCCCAGAAGACAAAACCACAGTCCTCACCTGGGCATTTCCAGAGTTCAGAATGAGAAGAAACAGACTGGGTTTTCAACACCCCTTACAGTAGAACACTGTTCCAGAATCTCATTTGGCTACATGTTGCTCAATCCCCAATAACTGCCCTTTCCCTGCCAGAAAACAAAAAACAAACAAAAAACTGTACGTGATTCCCACCTTCCAACGCAAACACTGGGCTTCCTCCAGAGCAGACCAGGCCAAAATCAAGGGCTGGGATAGGAACTATACTTACAGGGAGAAGAACTGGGCTCAAATGACTCCTTGAAAGACAAACCTTCATTTATTCACTCTAAAACATGGATTGAGCACCTACTGTGTGCTTTTGTACCATTCTAGGCACTGGAGATGCAACAATAAACAAATGAGAAGTGGTTGGCATGGAGATGATACTCCAGTGGAGGGAGATTTGCCTGTGGAGATGGCACTTTCCAAAGTTGGCCACATATTCTTCTAGAACGTTGCCTCTTCCTCATCAACAGGTAGTGTCTAATACCCCTTCCATTCAATATACACAGACTTGTGACTTACTTGTAACCAACATAATGCAGAAGTGATTGTGTGTGACTTCTGAGGCTAGATCATAAAAGGCAATGCAGCTTCTGCCTTGTTAGTTGGGACACACGCCTTTGGAAACGAGATGCAACACAGGAGTCCAGCTACCCTGAGACTCCCATAATGTGAGGAGGCCCAGGCAACACGGGGAGGCCACACATATGTGTTCTGGCTGACGTTCCAGCTGAGGTCCCAGCCAGTAGCCAGCATCAACTGCCAGACATTTGAGTGAGTGAGTGAGTGAGTGATTTTTCAGATGTTTGCAGACCCTAGCTGTCATATTACCCCCACCCTTTGAGACTTTCCAGCTGAGGCCTCACACATCATGCCCACTGTGTTCTGTCCAAATTCCTGACCCACAGAATTCATGAGCACCATAAAATGGTTTTTTAAACCACTAAATTTGGGGTGGTTTGCCATGCAAGAATAGTATGCAGAACGCTGACAATAAACAAGCAAATATGTGAGCAAGATACTTTTCTACTGTGATAGGTTCTCAGGAAAACAAACAAAAATAGCACAGCATGATAACTTGGAGGAAGGCCGCTATAGATGGGCAGTGGGTGGGTGTCGGGTTAGGTTGGGGAGGCAGAAGAGGTATGGATCAGGAAAGTTCTTTCTGGAGAGACATTTGAACTGGAATGTGAGTGAGAAAGAGCCCAGCCACTAAAGATCTTGCAGAAGAGACTTCCTAGCGTAGGGTACAGCAGGTGCAAAGGCCCTGAGGCGGGAATCAGCTTGGTGTGTTCTGTGAAGATCAGGAAGGCCAGTGTAACTAGGGGGATGTGGGTGAGGAGGAGAGTGGGGCAATGAAGCTGGAGAGGAAGGTTGAGAGGCAAGGCATTCTGGTCTTACAGGCCCCTGAGAAGAGTTAGATTTCAGGCTGAGTGAGCTGAAAACCTGTGGAGGGTATTATAAAGGAGTGACTTGGTCTGGTAAACTCTTGATAAGAGCTTTGGGTGCCAGGTGGATGACAGACTGTAAAGACAGGGCAAAGGGAAGACCACTTGGGAGGCTATGGCAGTGGTCCAGGAAAGGGGGGATGGATGGTGGCCTGGGACAGGGTGATGGCGGTGAAGATGGGGACTGTTGGATACGCTCGGAACAGAGGCAGTGACAGAGTAATGAGAAGGGAGGAGGCGCCCGGCCGGCAGGACGGTCCTGGATGGGGCCGCGGCAGGGGTGAGGACCGGAACTGGCATCCTTCTGGAATCCGGGAGGGAGGCTCCGAGCAGGGGCCTGCCAGGACGGCGTGTACTGGCGTCCTGCGTCTGCCGCGCGGAGCCTGCCCCTGGCTGCGCGCCTGCCGGGTGTTTCCCAGCAACGGATACCGCCGCCCGAAAAGTTCCGAACCCAGCGGCCGAGGTGATGTCATTGTCACCTTGGCGACGGCGGGTGGGAACACGCCCCCTCCAGGCTAGGGGCGGGGTCTGGGCGCCGCATGCTCCGCCCCCAGTCGGCCCGCGTGGAAATGACGCCCACTCCCCCGGCAGGAGGAGAGGCGGTGCCTGGGGTTCGAAAGCAGGTGTGATGGCAGGTGTGATAGCTTGTGAGGGCACTGGGCGAGGCCTTACCGAGCGGCCGCTGTTCTCCTTGCGTGCCGCCTCTGGTGCGCTCACTACCCATCCACCAACCTCTCCCCACTCTTCCCCCTAGGCCGCCACCTCCAGCTATTAGGACTGGCTTCCTCTGTCGTTCAGAGATGCTTTCCCCAACCGCGCAAGCTAAAGTAACTGCCAATTCTCCTCTCGTGGGCTGACCTTGTTTTTATTTCCTTCACAGTATCGCTCCCTTCTAAAATTACCTTCTCTGCTTATAATATATTGTCTTCCTTCTCTAAGTTCCATGAGGTCAGGGGTAAATTCTGCCATGTTCATCTCTATTCTCAGCACCCTGGATGGAACCTGGCATGAAGTAGGTGCTCAATAAATGTTAGTTGGATGAATCAGTGAATTCACTCAATCATTTCATTCACCCAGGGGTTCATTTATTTGACATTTGTGCAGTGCCTTCTAGGCACTTGTGATAAGCAGTAAGGATACTGAGATGAACGAGACAGGGAGTCCACCTGGAGGTGAGAACAAGAGATAGATTAAAACTAATAATTACAGTAGGAGAAGTGAACAGCCTTGAGTTTCCAGACGCTTGGCATAGTTCCAAGCACTTTACATATATTAATTCACTTAATCTGCACAATAGTAGGCACTTATAATCGGGCCCACTTTACAAATGGGAACACTGAGAACAGTCATGCCATAAGTTACTGGGCCCTGTAATCAAGTGAGATCCCACAGAGGACGGGGGAGGGTGATCCGTGGCGAGGGGGTAATAATGAGATGTGTAGCCGGCCCAGGTAGGCCGATTTGCTATCTTAATTGCTTATACACACCAGTCTTCCAGGGGACAGGCTGCTTCCAGCTCAGAGCTCTGCTGCCCCAGGGGAACCCCTGTCAGTGGAGCAGGCAATGATGGGGCTGGGAGGGGTATGGAGGGCTGATCCCTGGGCTGGTGGTATGATGGGAGCCTACCTGTTCAACAAAAGCAAAGTATGGACAAGTTTCCACCTAACCTTATCGGGGGCAGGATGTGTGTGTGCGTCAGGGGAGGCAGGGGTGGACAATCGTAGTTGTCCACCTATACGGAAGGGTGTTTAGGCAATCCAGGAACTACACTCACTCCCACCTCTGGGTGTTTGCATGTGCTCGTCCCCCTGCCTAGCTGGCACTTCCCTCTGATTGTCCCATAACTGGCTTTTTGTTATTCAGATCTCAGTTGAAAAATTTTTTCTCCTTGGAGAGGTGTGCCTTGGCCACACTCTCTAAAGCAATCACCTACCACTGTCACATCATCATGTTTTAAGATTCCTACCCCAGAGTGGGAGAATGGCTTAGTCAGGCGCATAACCCTTATTCCTGAACTGATTTTTCCTGTTTATTCATAGTCTCTCTGCCTCCTCATTCTAGAAAGTCAGTTCCCTGAGTGTATGACCCCATTAGACCTCACCTCTGTGTCCCAGCTGCCTAGAACAGGCCTGGCATGCAGCAGGCGCTCAGTGCTTTTTCAAAGTGTGGAAAAGGGCCCTTCACCAGATCATTCTGACTTTCCAGGCCAGGATCTGTGCCCTCCCCTTCCCAGGAACCTCTGCTCTAAACATTGCACCTGGCCTGACCAGGAGGAAGGTGGCCTAGCAGTCTTGGCCACTGGAGTTCTCCTGGCTGTGGCCCTCCCTCCTTCCCAGCCTGACTGGGCCATTCTTCCACTCTGGGGCAGGATTCTGTTCAGATTCCACTCCAGGGTGGTGTCCAAGGTAGGGGGCAGCAGTGTATGTATGTGTTGGGGCATGGGGAGCAAGGAGAATGGGGGATGGGCAGGCCTTTCTGGTTCCCAACCAAGATGGTAGAAGAAGGGGTGGCTTTTCAGAGCTTTCTAACACTGCTGTTGCCAGGAACACAGGGCACCTGGAGGTATGGCTGTTTTTCCCCTACAGTGAGAATCCAGACTCTGGGACAGATGCACAGTTAGACACAGAGAGGAGGGAATAAAACTTGGGTTTATTCAGACTGTGTCCTTCCCATTTGGGGTACAGAGTCAGGGGCATTGGGGGTGGAGAGAACCTTTGGCTTCTAGGGACATTGGTGATCGCCGACCTTTTCTGTATGACCTTTGTACTGCCAGGATTACTCGCTGAATGAGAGAGATGGTAATGAAGGGGCCCTTCTGGGGCCCTAGCCAATCTGAAACAGAGACCAGTGCAGCTGGCCCTGTCCTCTCCAGGAATTAAGGAGCAGAAGACTAAGAACATTTGACTTGTATTAAAAGAAATGAAGGCTGAAGGTCATTCACGGGGCTCCGTCTCAGGCAGTGGCGTGCATACTCACTCGTGTTGGCACGCGGGCCAGGCCTGTGAGAGGAGCGTGTGTGCCTGTATAGATTACATCCTCCGCGAGCAGCTGTGAGCCCCCATCCAGCTCCTGGGCTTGGGCTACTCAGAGGGGCTTCTTTCCACTTTTCTTTCCCCCCTTTGGCAAGAACTGATGAAAAGGAAACTTTCCACAAGTCTCAGAAGATGCCCTTTCTTTTTGGTCCTTGCCTCATCTGTGCAGGAGGTAGGCACCCACCTCCCTCCCAGGGCCCTGGGGATGGGTGGGAGGCTGTGGTGGGAGGTGGAGGGGCTCACTGGGCAGCTGGCTGGGAGTGGCTGCAGGGCACACACACCTTCCCAGCTTCTGCCAGGCCTGTGCTGAGCCCGGCTGGACTGTGCAGGAACTGCCTCATCAAGGGGGAGGCGTGGAGCCCGAGGTGGGCGCCTGGGCCCCTGGGCGGCTCTGTGGGCTCGGTGACCGTGGTGGGGGAGGTGAGCACTGAGGGCCTGCACTGGTCCACCCTCTCATATTGCTCGGTCACTGTTCTTGTGGCTCCATAGTGCTGGGAGCCACCGGGCCCAGTCTGCAGCTCCAGAACACTTTTCTGCTGCCTGGTGGGCAGGGGGCTGGCTGAGGCAGGGGCATGCTGGGGCTGTCCGGAGCACTGGGTGGCTTCTTTCTTCCTGGCCTTGTCCCAGACATCTTTCTGGTGGGGCTGAGCCTGGCCCATATCCTGGGGGAGGTGTATGCTTCTCACTGAGACCTTGGGGCTGCATCTGGGGCTGGGAGCCTCCAGAAGCTTCCTAGTGGCCGACTCGATGGAGATAAAGGTTGGGGAGGAGGGTGAATCTCTGCTGGGAGGTAACACTCGAGGGAGGCTTGACTCTTCTCTCATGGTCTCCAGCCTCCGAGTAGAAGGGGTGGTTGGGGCTGCTTGACTTCTGGCCTCAGTGTGATTTCTGACCTTGGCCTGAACCTGGACCTCAGTGTGGCATGTAACCTCAGTTTGACTCCTGACCTCCTGGCCTGGGCAGTTGGGCCTGACTCTACTGCTGTCTGTGACACTGACCTTGTGGGCACTGTGGTCCTTTAGAGGTCCCTGGGAATGGCCTCTGGTGTTAGTCCCAGGCTGGAGGCTAGACATGGAGCTGAGGGCCTTGTGCACGGCCTCCTCGATGTCCAGCAGCCTGGCCAGGGTCTGTTCCTTCAGCCGGGCCACCTCCGTGCTGACCCTTGTCAGCTCCCCAAAGGCCTGCTCCACTGAGGCCTCGGGCTTGTTGGGGGCAGCAGGAGCTGGAGGAGCCCCTCTCAGCTGGGGCACAGCCTCAGAGAGCCTCCTCAATGCCCGCACGTCCACAGTGCTTTTGGCCTCCTTCTCCAGTGCTTGCACCTGGCTCAGGAGGCCCTGGAGCTCTTGCTGGCTTCCCTGCAGAATCTTGGAGCTCTCAGGGACCCCTTGCTGGGAACCGTCTGTGCACTTCTTTCCTGAGGGGCTGGGGCCCTGCTGTGGTGAGGTGGGGTCACTGCTGAGAGCTGAGAGCTTGAGGGGCTCAGGGCTCTGGTCGTTGCTGCCCGCAGCCTGACTTTTGGTGGGCCTGGGGGCCACGGTGCTGGAGTCATGCTGGGGGCTGTGCTGGCTCTGTCCAGTGGAGCATCCAGCCGGCGATACTCGGCCCTGGCCTGCAGTGGTGGGGACCTTGGTTGGCCGAAGGTGATGGTCAGCTGTACCAGTCTCACCTTGTCTGTATTTTCCTTGCCCCACCTCCTTAGAGGAGCTGGGAGACAGGGCTGAGGGCTTGGGCAGCCAGTGAGGCGGGGGGATCTGGCTTAGGTGTGCAGGTTTGGGGGGCAGCTGGGGCTTCTTCCTTGGGTGCGTGGTGGGCTCCAGTTTTGGGGTTTTTGTCTGTGAATCCCCAAGGCTTCTCTGGCCAGCAGGGCTGCTGTGGGACTGGAGAAGGGGGTCCTGCGTGGGCTCAGAGGCCTGCTGGATGGAATTCTCATCATGGCCGGCTTGGGCTGGGAAGTCAGGTCCCGTCACAGCAGCTGGGAGAGGAGGAGGAGGCGGAACAGAGGCATTATGGGAGTGCAGGCTGGCACCTGCAGCCTGAGGCCCAGAGGCCAGAGTGTGGGGGGCTAAAGGGGCAGCCTTCAGGGTGGTCTCTGCAGCTTGGAGGACCCCTGGGCAGAGTCCTGCTATCACCTTCTCTGGAGGTCCCCAGGCCTTCTGTGTGTGGCTCCCAGGCTCCTCTTGCCCAGGCCCGAGACTCTGACCTGGGCCTTCCAGGAGTGGGCTGGGAGCCTGAGATGGGAGCGCAGTCTCCCTGCCCCTTGGCAAGGCTCCTCTCTCAGAAAGCCAGACACCCCCCGGTAGGTCAAAGGTCCTGATGGGGTGAGCAGTGTAAATGCCATCCTGAATAGTCACCCACCCCCTAGGCAGCCCTCCAGGCAGTGCTTTCTGTTCCCCACTGACCTTTCTGGGGGCTGCTGGGATCCTGGGGTCACCTCCAGCCAGAGGCCTGGTGTTGCTCTGGGCAGTCCCAGTGGCTGTGGCCGGTACTTGCAGAAGACTATCCTGGGAGGGCATAGAGGCGGCTCCAGGGGTGGGGCCCTGTTTGTGCTTGCTCAGAACTTGCTGGTGCAGGCTTTGGGCTTCGGCTGTTGCCATTCGCAGACTCTGCATGGCAGCCTGGAGGTTTGGGGACCTGGGCCCCAGGGGCATAGTCGTGGCTCCATCTGACTTTCCCAAAGCTTCCATCCCTTTCTGCCCAGTGCACCTGCTTTCCTGCTTTTCTTCCCCAGCCAGAGGGACTGCCTTTCCAATGGCCTGTGGGGGGCAGGGGGTGGCCCCCGGCCCTCTCAGATGCCCCATCCCCATGCTGGGGTCCAGTGGGGGAACATGGATGATGCTCTCAGTCAGGGGCAGCCTCTGGGCCCCCTCGCTGGCTGGCACTGGACTTGAGTCAGCCGGTGGCTCCCACCGCAGACTGTGCAGGCCACTCAGGTCTCCTTTGTCTATGCAGCTGGCCAGCAGCTGCACACTGCTCCTCTCGGGGGCCCTGCTGGTTAGCCGGGGCTGCAGAGAGTAGGCGGTCAGTGCCACTAGGCCCTGCTCTGTCTCCTGCATCACTAGCCCAGTCCTCGCCACCGAGGTCCCGAGGCCACAAGCCAGCAACTGCTGGAACTCAGGGTCCATGTCTTCGACCTTCCAGCTGCTGCCTGGTGCTGGCAGCTTCAGTGGCTTGAGGCGAAGTTGGCCCACTGGGTCCTCCTGCACCAGCAGCCCCTGCTGGTCCACGTCTGGCCGGCGCAGCACTTGGCGGACGATCCTGGGAAGCTCGCCAGACACCAGCTCCTCCTTCCGAACGTGGGGGCTGCCCTGCCCTGGGCCTGGGAGCACGTACTTGGCAAGGCAGAGCTCCCCTGGCCCTCGGGCCTCCATGATGATGCCTCCGTGGTGCAGGATGCCAGGCGTGGCGTGCAGAGTCCTCAGGGTCCCCTCAGTTGCAGTCTGTTGCCTCTCCCACACCCTGTTGCCTGAGGGGCCCATGGGCTGCTCTTCCTGGAGGTTGCCCCCGTGGATGCTGTCAGCTGCCAGGGAGCCCATGGGGCAATTCTCAAAGAGCCAGGTGAACTTGTGCACAGAGCCTGCTGGGATGGGCTCAGGGATTACCCTGGATCCTTGGTTTTCCCTCTTGCCTGCCTCCAGGGCCTGGAAAACCTCCTTCTGACGAGACACCTGCCCTGAGGGGATGTCCACTCTGCTGCAGTATCGCACAGGCCCCCTTCTGCAGGGATGGCCTGAGGCCTGCAGAGGCTCAGTCTCAAAGACGTATCTGTCTGTTTGTCTTTCCCCAGCCTGGACCTGGCTGACCTCAAGGTGCTGCTCCCTGGAGCTTTCTGGTCTGTCTGGGGGTTGGGGCGTGAACATCCAGGTGCAGGACCGTGCCTTGGCCTTGGGTGTGGGATCTGTGACCTCTGACCCCTGCTTCTCACCCAACTCACTCATTGGACATGTCTCGAACAACCAGCGGATGGTCTGCACATCGCCCTTGGAGGATGCTTCAAGCTGAGGGCCTCCCTGAGGCTTTCCTTCTTCTTCCTGTCGTTCCTGCTGCTCCCGTTGGTGGATTACCTCCAGGGGCTGGGTCTCAAAGAGCCACCGGGCAGTGCCCACGTCTCCAGCCACCACTTCCTGCCGGGTGATGCCCCGCACCACGTCGACGGTACTGGGGTTTTGGCCTAGTTGGTCTAGGGGCTGTGTCTCAAACATCCACCTGTAACCCTGTACATCACCTCCAACTACATGCTCTCTGCTGACAGAGGTCAGGGCATGGAGGTGGCCTTTGCCATCCTGCATGGCATACACCGGGGACCCTATGTCCTGGGACTGCCCAGCAGAATCAGTTCCTTCTGCTCTGCTTATGCTCCCATGGGCCGAAGCTTCACCCTGCCTGATGCTGTCCAGGGGTAGGGTCTCAAAAAGGTTCTTAAAGGTCTTCACGTCTCCCTTCACCGCATCCCTCTGGGGGGCACGCTGAGAGAGGCACAGTGCTGAGGAACCATCACTGGATAGACGCTCGTACATGAACCGCTCACCCTCCTGGGGTCCCACCCGCTGCAGGTGACCCACTTGGACCTTGTCTCTAAGTGTATCCAGGGGCTGCATCTCAAATAGCCACAGGGTGGAGCGGACATCACCGGGGACCACTTCCTCTTTGGGTGGCGCCTCTGGTCCAGCCTCCTCTTCCCCCTTTAGAGTGTCTAGTGCTCGGGTCTCAAACAAATGCCGCTGCTGCTGAACGTCTGGACCAGGAGGGATAAGATCTGGGGATGGCTGGAAGTCCTTCTCGTCCACCAAGATCTCCCGGATGGCATCCAGGGGCTGTGTCTCAAAGATCCAGCGAGTTGCACTGACGTCGGGCCTGGCCGCCTCCTCCAGAGAGATCCCCCGGATCACCCGCACCTGGCTGGGGTCCCGGTTGATGGCATCCAGAGGCTGTGTTTCGAAGAGCCAACGGGCAGACCTCACCGCGTTGCTTTGGATCTCCTCCCGGCAGGCGGCCTTGACCTCGTGGATGGCTCCCTCTGCGTCCTGGATGGCACACAGCGGCTCTGTTTGGAACAGCTTCACCGTCTTCTTTACATCGCCCTTCAGCTCCTGGATCTCTGAGCGCAGCTCCAAGGGGCTCTGCTCCTGGATGGAAGGGCGGGAGCCCAGGCGGTCCAGTGGCCGCGTCTCAAAGAGCATCCTGGTACCCTGGACATCTCCACTGGCTGCAGGCTCCCTCACTGTAGCTGCCGGTGCCTCAGCATGGCCCGTCAGCTCATCCAGTGGCTTTGTCTCAAACAGCCAGCGGGCTGCATGGACGTCCCCTCCAGATGGCCGAGGTCCGGCTGGCTCCTGGTCTGTGCTGTTGGCAAAGGAGCCTTCCTCAAACTTGCGGGAGGTGGCCTGGACATTGCCGCCGGGCACGGGCTCCTTGGCAGGTGGCCTCTCATGGTCCCCAATGGCGTCCAGCCGCCAGTTCTCAAAGATCCAGCGCATGCACTGGACATCACCCTCAGTGGGCTCTTCGGAACCCAGGATCTCAGCCAAGTCTTCAGCCACAGCCTCAGCCAGATTCTTGCGGAGCTCGGGGTGGATGTGCTTGTAGAGGCGGCGGAGCTCGCTGGCTTGCCGCTGCTGGTGGAACTTGGAGAAGGACTCCTTGGGTGGCGGCAGTGGCATATCCTCCAGAGCAGGTGGTGGAGGGAGGGGCAGGTCCTCTGTAGCTGCCACTGGGATGCTTGGGGTGGGGGCCACCTGTGTCTGAGCGTCGGCCATCCTTCTGAGGAGAGGGGACAGAGATGAGGATGGGGTGGGGGACTTTAGGTGGGATGGGGCTGGTTGCTGGGAGAAATGGCAGGGAGCAGGGCCCAGGGGCAGAGTAGCCCTGCTGTGGCATGTGCTTAGAGACCCCCTCCCTTTCCAGACCTCGCCTGGGTCTCACCCTGCCACCTGCGTGGTTGATATATGACAAGTCTTGAGTTTAATGCACATGGAGCCATCCATCAGGGTGCTTCCCCAGAATCACCTGGGTTGCTAGGGAGCAAACAGGGCACTGCGGGCTTTGAAGCTCTGTCCTTCAGCCAAGGGATGCCCAAACCTCCACTGGGAAAATTGGACGTGCCCGTCCTTGCCTGCCTTTGCCAAAATCAGTTTTTCCCTGGCAGACTCTCAGGTGAGTGGCCTGGGGGAATTCTGATTTAAGGGGTCCCAGTCAGGGGGAGGCAGTTCCCTAAACTGGTAACTATTTTCCATGGAGAGAAATAGTCATCAGTTATGTTTCCTTTCATAACACCAGAGGGCGCACTTGTCACTTTCATGGGGGAGGGGGGCAAGGGGGGGTGGCCTGCCCAGCTCCACTCACCCTTCCCAGGCCAGGGAGGCAAAGCGGGGGCCAGCAGCCCGAGCTACAGCGGAAGTAGCGAGGTTGAGTGAGGGTTCACCAGGTATCTCATGGTTAGGCAGAGCCTGATTCTGAATCCTAGTTAGGGGTTTTCTGTGCCAAGACTCAGAAGATCTGAGCTAGAGCGACCTCAAGGATCTTCTGGCCCAACCACTGTTACTTAAAGAAGAGGCCTAGAGTCAGATCTTGGCGAATGAGGGGCAGGCAATGCTGGCTTGGAGTTCCTAGACCCTATAGGTAGGGCGTGTGAAGCTTTCTTAGTGGCCGTGGTGTCCCTCTGTTCCCCGGAAGGCACCCCAGGAGAGTGTGAGGGTGACACCCACAGGGAGGGGAGGCAGTGCGACCAAGGGCCTTCTTGCAGAGATAGCCCCGCCCCTCACTTGTGGATCCTCATCCCCAGTTGTGTGCAACCCGAATCTCCTGTGCTCCTCTTCTTTCTCCCTCTTCATGCCCATCAGCTTCCACAAAGGCCCCTCCCATCCCTGCCCCCCAAGGCCTCCCACCGCTCAAGCCCTTCTCTGGTCTCTGTCCTCGGTGTCTTATCTGTCTTGTGACAGGTGTACTAACAGTCCCCAGAGGCCAGTAGGGAAAGTATGAGAAGCACGTTCCCCCTCTTACTGCCCCTGACCCACTGCTCTGCTCCGCACTCGGTGCTAAATATAGCCGAGGTCCTGGCCTCAGCACAGCAGCCCTGCGCTGGGGAGAGGTCAGGCTCAGCCAGTGGGACCCTGGGAGCCTGGGCCCACCTCATCTCCTTCTCTGCCCTGGGCTCCCTGATCCTGCCTCCTGAGCTGGTGTCAGGCCACTGGCCTACAGCATGACCAGTGCTAGAACCCTCTCCTGGCCGAAGCGACCTGGGGCTGGGGGAAGGACTTTCTTCTCACGGCTGCCTCGGAAGGGGGGAAACTGAGCCTTGCGTGCCCCACCCCACCCCGACTTGTCCACCAAAGACATCCGAGCCCCAAGGAGTGTGACGTCTAAAGCCGGCAGCCCGAGTCTCATTACCTGCTCCGGGTGCTTCCTTTAGTCTCTGAGTTCTCATGAGGACCCTCTGCCACAGGCAGACCTCAACTGTCCCCACCTCCTCACTGTCCTGTCACCCGGGTGGCCTGAGCAGATGGTATGTACAGGGCACCAGCTCCACCCTATCCCCACCCCCAGGAATCTCCAGAATTCCTACTATGGTCACAAGTTGTCAGCATCGCAAAGTCCAGAGATGGCAGACCTGAGGACCCGCAGAGGTCACTGAGCCCAACCCCCTCACTGTTCAGACAGGGAAACAGGCCCCAAGAGGGGAAGGAGGTGACCCAGGAGGCTCTGCCAGGTGGTAGCAAGGCCTTCCCACCGTGGTTCTTGAGGGCAGGGACAGGGGCGGGGTGAGGGCAGACTTCAGAACTGGGACAAGACTTAGGGCAGGGCCTGAGCCTCAGTGGGTGTCCCTGAGCTCGGCCTCCCAGGGCTGGGCCGGCCTCTCAGGGAGACCCCTACTTTTGCTTCCAGGTCTGCTCTTTCTTGGCCCAGCACCTCCACACATCTCTACATCTGGACAGACTCAGATCTGGTTGCCCTACCTTGCGCCGCCACCCACCCCGCCCCAGATCTTCCCCAAGGGCTTTCCAACTGGGCAAGTCGATGGCCTGCATCCCACCCCAGGCCCTAGGCCATGATTTGTGGGGAGCTGGGCTCAGGCCAGCCCTGGGGAGACATTCCCGGTCCAGATATGCCAAGACTTTCACCCGCAGCAGCTGGGCACCGGGCTTGTCCTACCAGTGCAGAGTCGGGCCCACTTACCCGCCTCCAGCCTCCATGTTCTCCCCCGCCTCCTCTGTCCTTTCTTCCAGACACTGGGCCTAGCTGAGGCTTTCCTGGGAAGAAGCCCTGAAGCCTGAGGAGCTCCATACCTGTATTTTAAAAATTGCAACCCCAGGCCATTTCCTCCCGCAAGCCTTTCTGGATTATGCCAGGCTGGCTGGAACCTGCCCCTCTGCAGGCCTCAGGCCTGTGGCAGCCACTCTGGGACCCCCCGTGGAGCTCACGATAACTCTCTCTTAACTTCTTCTTGGAATCTTTCTATCAGACCCCTCCACTCACCTGCCTCCAGATGCACGCCCCTCACCCTCCTTCCCCCACCCAGAGCTGCCCCTCATACATGCTACCCTGAGAGGATCCAGGGGGTGTCCCAGCCTGGAGATCCAGCCCTGCCGTGGAGAGACAAAGGGGTGGGTTACTCACCCGAGGGTCCTGCTTGGCTGATGGGGGTTTGGGGTCTGTGGCAGGTGCGGCCTAAGGGGCTGTTGTTCCTCTCGTTTGGGGCTGGTCTTGCTCTGCCGGCTCTGTCAGATGCCTTCTCGCTGCCCTGGCTCCAGGTC
>NW_020175496.1:555905-580244 GCF_003031525.2 Neophocaena asiaeorientalis asiaeorientalis
TTGTGGAAGTTAACTGGTCTGTCCTGGGAATCAGTTACATGTCCTTTCTGTTGGGGAGGGGAAGAGGAGTGGGGAGGGGAGAGCTTCATTCATCCCGGTCTGATCTGAGGATTGGGGTCAGTGACTCAGCCATGGTGTGTGGTACAGGTATCCCACACTGTTTTGAAGGCATGAATAAGGAGGGGCATCTGACACCTGAGTGGCCCAGCTCCCACCTCCATACTCCAGACCAGCCTCTGACTATTCCTGACATGTGCTGTGCGTCCACCTTGCCACGAGACTGGAGGCCCCCTGAGGGCAGGCCTGGGGCTCTCCTCCTCAGTTCCTGGCCTGGAAACCCCTGAGAGTAAGGCCCAGCACTCCTTCCCACCCACTTGCTCTGCACTAGATTTCCCCTCTCTCTTCTATCCCTCCACAGCACAGGTATATTTGGCCCTGAGCACACGCAGCTGGATCTGGGGGAGACATCTGTGTTTCCAGGCCTCAGTTCTTCACTGGGTCCCTGATTTATCAGGGAATTCCACAGCGTGGTTCTGTGGTGTTCACAGCAGATTAACTGGGTCCTTGTTTATTTTCAGGCTCTTGCCTCTGACTCAGGGCCCAGGCTTTCTGGGAAGGGAGGGGAGGGGAGGGGAGGGGCGGCACACGGGGAGCTGACTCTGGGGTTATTTCTGACCCTGGAGTCATTAGCTTCCCAGTCACAGAAGGATTGGGGGGTGGGTCACGCCCGCCCTCTCCTTTTCTGCCCAGAGTCCAAGGGGCTTAGTAGGCTCAAGAGATCTTGGCATTTTGGCGTGGAAGGGCGGTGTGGTAAGGGGCGTCAGGGGACCACGCAGAGCACACGTGAAGGAGGCATTTTGCCTGGGCTCCGTGTTGCAGGCCCTGCAGGTGCGTTCTGTTACCTGGCAGAACAGGATCTTCTGACATCCGGCATGCCCTCTGGTGCCAGGGAGTGACACCAGGCACTGCTCACTCTTTCCATTGAGTCAATGTCAGGCAGGCAGTGTTGGCCTGGGGGAGGGGAGAGGGGCATCTGGAAGCCCCCATCCCTGGCCTCTTCCCTCTTGCTGCTTTCCCTGCCCCTCCTCTTACTCCGTGGACTCCTGGCTCTCCCTGGAAAGAGCAGGGAGACGTGCGTCCTCTCAGGCCAAGGAAAGAGGAGCCTCAGTGCCTGCCTTCTAGAGTGGTTTTGAGACTTGAATGAATTCACGTATGAGAAGGTTTTGTGAGAGCGCTTAGCACATGGCATGTGCTATGGAAGGGCCTGCTGTTACTACATAAGGCGTAAGAAAAGCACCTAGAGGGAACCCACTTTTGTACTCACCACAAGTGTGATAACTCATGGTGGAAATTTCTTAGGTCTCAATATTAAGAAAGGCTTTTTATGACCACCTGATTTTTTTTTTTGTTTTCTGTTTTTTTTAAATTTATTTTTAGTTTTGGCTGCATTGGGTCTTTGTTGCTGCTCGCAGGCTTTCTCTAGTGTGTCAAGCGGGGGCTACTCTCTGTTGTGGTGCACGGGCTTCTCATTGCAGTGGCTTCTCTTGTTGCAGAGCACGGGCTCTAGGCACACAGGCTTCAGTAGTTGTAGCACGTGGGCTCAGTAGTTGTGGCACACGGGCTTGGTTGCTCCACAGCATGTGGGATCTTCCTGGACCAGGGCTCGAACCCGTGTCCCCTGCATTGGCAGGTGGATTCTTAACCACTGCGCCACCAGGGAAGTCCCAGTGTTTCCCTCTTTGCCTTGGCTCTGAGGAAGCTCAGAGCTAAATTTTTAGTCTTCTAGCAAGTAGACTTTGTGGGCTGTATCCTGTGTAATGAGGGTAAACAACTGTCCTTGTTGCCCGTCTGAGGGGTTTCCCAGAACAAGGAACTTTCAGTTTTAAAACTGGGAAAGTTCAAAGAAAACCAGGATGAGCTGATCACCCTATGTGTAATGATCTAACAGTATCACATCATCAGGGTGTCAGTGACAAGGCCGTTAAGGCAATGAACCAGGCATTATTTATCAGAATATCTTTGGTGGAGATGCTGTGAATTTATCTTTTTAAGCCCCCTCATATCATTTGGGGAACGAGGCTGGGAATAAATAATTACACTGAGGTTGAATGGCTGTGCTTATTAATTGATCTCTGTCAAAAGGCAGAGGGGCCCTGGGGGAGGGGGTAGGAGGGGAGGGTGTCGTTTTCCAGTGATTACAGCCCCCCTTCTGGAGCTTACTGCTTTCCAGTCTTGAGGGCACATTCCTCTGTCAGTCCATTCCTCTAAGTGAGTGGGGCTCTGCTAAAGTTGGGGATTAGTCAGAAGTTCATGCCTATCTCCCAGGAGAACTGGTACTCAGGCAGAGCTCAGAGTGAGCAGCTGGCAGTAGACTCACCAGAAGTTTCAGGAGAGTCAGAATGCAGGAATGGTTAAGAGCCAGACTGCCTAAATTTGAATCCTATCTGTGATACTTACTAGCTGTGTGACCTTGGCAAGTTACTTACCCTCTCTGTTCTCAGTTTCCTCACCTATAAAATGGGCATAATAATAGAGTATACCTCAGAAGGTTGCTGTGAGGAATACACATTTATTACACATACACACACACACACACACACAACACATTTGCAACAGTGCCCAGCATATATAAGCTAAATTAATGAGTAAGCTCCATATATCTTCCCCTGGATCCTCGCCACCCCCAGCTTTCCCAGGTCCCAGATCCCAGATCCCAGTGTGTCCTTTTGGTCCAAAGACGAGTGCCCTTCAAAGCACTGGCTGGCAGTCCTGGCTTCCCTCCAGCTGGGAAGCAGACACGGTGTCAAGGCACAGCTCTGGGCAGGCCAGGCTGGGTCCTTTCCAGGGCTGCAGGAGACAGGTCGGCTCAGCCTCTTGACAAAATCATCTGAACCTGGAGAAGGCACTTCCTGCTCTGCTTGGGGGTCAGCTCAAAGCTGGACAGATTTGAGGGCACAGTCTCTACCCTCCTCGCATAGGAATGTCATGGCTGTGGCATGAGGGGCAGCGAGGTGTGGTTTCTGAGTGTGAGATCTGGTGTCAGACTGCTGGTATCAAATCACCAGCCTGTCTCTTCCTATTTATACGACCTCTGAGAGTCTTCCAGCTGTCTGTGTTCTAGTGTCTTCGTTTGGGATCTTCCAATAGCAGAGCCTGATAGGAGCATTTGGGTGCAAGTGATTTCACTGGGAGGGGAGGAAGATGGTGAGGGAGTAAAGAAGCGAGGAGGGGAAGGAAAGCAGATTACTTCTGGGGACAGCTGAGACTGGATACCACTGGGGACCCTCTGGGAGCTGGTGTAGAACACGCCTCACCCAGGGTGAGGAAGCTGGGGTATTTATCCACCCTTCCTCACCCCACTGGTTGAGGGCTGGTCCCAGAAGCGCTAGCTACCCTGGACTTCCGGTCCGCCCCTCAGGCAGAGAGATGCACATGTTTGAGGTTAGGACTCTGTGAGCCTGTACAGGGACTGCGCACTGAAGCTGCAAGTGACCCCTGGGAGATGTGAGGGATCCGGGGGCACTAGCAGCGTCTGCTACATTAACTTCTCCCACCTGTGAGATAATAATGTGCCTATGTCATGCAGTTGCTTTGAAGATTTAGGCCAGTGCTGCCCGGTAGAAAAACAATGCAAGCCACATAAGGCATTTAAAAATTTCTAGTAGCCACATTGTAAAAAGAAAAAGAAAAAAGTGACGTTAATTTTAATATTATATTTTATCTGACTCAAATTTCCAAAATTATTAATGAGATATTTTTACATTCTTTATTTTGAATTGAACCTTCCAAATCCAGTGTATATTTTTTTCCTTTGAAATAGACTTTGGTTTTTTTGGAGCAGTTTTTAGGTTTGCAGCGAAATTGAGCACAAAGTACAGAGTTCTCATAGATCCCCCTGCCCCCACACAGTGCACAGCCTCCTTCATTATCAACATCCCCACCAGATGGTACATTTGTTACCATCGATGAACCTACATTGACACATCATTGTCACTCAAAGTCCATAGTTTACATTAGAGTTCATTTTTGGTGTTGTACATTCTGTGGGTTTGGACAAATGTATAATGACGTGTATCCATCATTATGGAATCATTCAGCGTGGTTTCACTGCCCTAAAAGTCCTCTGTGCTCTGCCTATTCATCCCTCCCTCCCCTCTAACCCCTGGCAACCACTGATCTTTTTGCTGTTTCCATAGTTTTGTCTTTCAAAAAATGTCATATAGTTAGAATCGTATAGTACATAGCCTTTTTGGATTACCTTCTTTCACTTAGTAGTATGCATTTAAGGTTCTTTCATGACTTTTCAGGGCTTAATACTATTCCATTGGCTGGATGTAGCACAGTTTATTGATTTACCTACTGAAGGATGTCTTGGTTGCTTCCAAGTTTTGACAATTATGAATAAATTTGCAGTAAACATCTGTGTGTAGGTTTTTGTGTAGACATCCGTTTTTGACTCCTTTGGGTAAATACCAAGGAGTATGCTTGGTGGATGGAATGGTAAGAGTATGTTTAGTTTTGTAAGATACAGCCAAACTGTCTTCCAAAGTGGCTGTACCAGTTTTGCCTTCCCACCAGCAATGAATGAGAGTTCGTGTTGCTCCACATCCTTGCCAACATTTGGTGTTGTCAATGTTCTGGACTTTGGCCATTTCTATAGGCATGCAGGGATATCTCATTGTTTTAATTTGCATTTTCCTGATGATATATGATGTGGAGCATCTTTTCATATGCTTATTTGCCATCTGTGTAT
The DNA here is from genome assembly GCF_003031525.2 of Neophocaena asiaeorientalis asiaeorientalis. Classification (NCBI taxonomy): domain Eukaryota; kingdom Metazoa; phylum Chordata; class Mammalia; order Artiodactyla; family Phocoenidae; genus Neophocaena; species Neophocaena asiaeorientalis. The sequence continues at coordinate 560,659 of NW_020175496.1, forward strand.
CTTCTTTGATGAGATGTCTGTCAAGGTCTTTGACTCATTTTAAAAATTGGGTTGTTTGTTTTCTTATTGCTGAGTTTTAAGAGTTCTTTGTATATTTTGGATAACAGTCCTTTATCTGATATGCCTTTTGCAAATATATTCTCCCAGTCTGTGCCTCATCTTCTGATTCTTTTGACATTGTCTTTCATACAGCAGAACTTTTTAATTTGAATTCTGTCACCAACCTGAATGAGCTTGGAACAGAAGTTTGATTTCCAGATGAGGACTAGTTTCAGCCTTAGGATTCCCTGAGCAGAGAAGCCCTGCTGTGCCAGACTTCTGACCTACAAAACTAGGCTAACAAATGGGTATTGTTTAAGCCACTGAGTTTGTGGTATTTTGCCACACAGCTACAGAAAACTAATAGAGAATGGAAACTGGAGCAGTTGAGGGAGGGAGGGCAGGAGACCATGTCTGTCCACTTGTAACATAGCCCAGCCAGCTCAGAGCTTGGCCCAAGCATTCTCTACTGAGTGGCTGGCTAGGGGATCCTAGGCAGTGGTGCTTAGTACCCCCAGGTCACCACCAGAGAGCTTCAGAGCATCCCCAAATCAAGAAATCCTGGTTAAGAAAGAAGTCAGAGCAGGAAGAGCCCAGAGTCTTTCCTTCCTCACATTTTACACTTGGGGAAACTGAGGCTTGCAGCAGAGCCTGGATGCTTTGGAGTGAAAGGAGCAGGTTTCAGACCGTCCTCCTTTGGTTCCTCATCTCCACCACTTCCCAGCTCTACAACCTTGGACAAGTTATGTTAGTGCTCTGAGCCTCAGGTTCCGTGTCTGTACAGTGGGTATGAGATGCTTTAGATATAGGCAGTTGAAAGAAAGGTATTCCAGGCAGAGGGAAGAGAATGGGCAGAGGCACAGAGGTGTGCATGGTGTGACTTGAGGGCAGGGTGGATGGGCAGAGGGTGGAGGTTGGTCTTGGGTGGCAGGCAGGGCTAATCTATGGATGCCAGGCAAGGAGTTTAGGCCCCATCCTGAAGTGTTTTAACCAGGGGCAATTTGGGTCACAGGAGGCTGGTGATGAGGGCCTGTCATAGTGGCCCAGGTTCTGAATGATGAAGATGTTAATGGTGGCAGAGAGGAGGGGAGGAGGGGCTGGTCCGAGGGATGCCGAGGGCATAGACTAGACAAGACCTAAAAGAGCTAAAAGATGCCTGAGTGCCTGGTGCTTGGTTTGAGGGAGCAGACTGACAACTATTCAGTGGACTCGGCTGTGAGGGGAAGGAGCGCTCAGGGGTGGTCCCCAGCCTTCTGTCTTGGGGAAGTGAGTGGGTGGGGGTGCCATTCCCTAGGCTGGGTGATGGGTGTGAGGGGAAGGGCAGGGAGGTTGGCAGAGAGGGGAGACCACAGCTTGACTTCGGACAAGATGGGCGTGAGGTGCAGGGTCTCCAGACAGAGCCCGTCTTCAGGGGCTGGATGAACGGATCTGGAGGTGGGAGAGAAGACTGGGCTGGTGACAGAGACCTGGTGGGCCACTTGTGTGCAGGCGGGAATCGAGGCTTTGAGGGAGGTGGTCTCCCAGGAGTCTGTGAGGAGAAGTGGGCTCAGGACAGCCCTGGGGAAGGTGGACTGTAGAGAGGTAGCAGAGGAGAAGCAGCAGCCAGGGAGGCAGGGGAAAATCCGGGGAGGAGTTAGTTAATGGAAGATGCTGAGGGAAGGATGTACTTAGAGGAGGGGAGAGATTGACAGTGTACAGTGCTGTACAGAGTGAGATATGGAGGGGAAGGGGTTGCTGGACTCCACGAGGGTGCCCTTGAAGACTTTGGCCAGAGCAGCCACAGTGCAGTGGAGGAAGCCACACCAGGCTGCAGAGGGTTGAGCGGGGCTCGGGGTGAGCATGTGGAGATCAGGGAGACAGAATTCTGGTAAATAACTCCTCTGGTCTTCACGGTTCTTACTGGTCAAATGGGAATCGACATAGGAGTCAGGGTTGTTGTTAAAACCCAAACCAATCAGCCATCAGGAAAGCGCCCTGTAAACTGAGAAAGGTGATGGCAAGAGATGGGTGCATCCTTCCAAAGGCAGATGGGGAAATGGAATGTTGGAAATGGCTGGCAAGGTCCCCAGTGACCAGAAGGTGGCAGCACCTCATCAAGTGACACTTCATCTCAGAAGTCCAGGCACTGCATTTCGTCATTTCATTTATTTATTCTATAAGAATTTTTTGCACAGCTACTATGTACTGGGCTCTGAGTTATGCACTGGAGAATTTATCTACCTATCTAACTACCTATGTTTCTAGAGCTCCTCACAGAGCCTGCATTTTTGTTTGCATTTTGATTCTCATAACTGTCAATCAACCCTCTTTATCAACAAAGCTTTTATCTTCTCCAAGTTGCAGGAGAAACTTTCTAGAATGTGTGACATATATTCCTTCCTCTTTGAGCAAAAGGTACTAACAAAACTTGAGTTCATTTACTGGGTCCACCACTCTGATGTGTTTGCTTATTCATGGGACAGATTGGATGTATTTTCCAAAGATGGCTAGTCCAGTATCTCCCATCCTATATGAATTCCTTATACTGCAAATGTGACATTCCTCCAGTTTGAGAGAAAGCAGTCTCTGTGCCATCCCCTAGAATCCAGGTGAGTAGAAAGGATACTTTATGACTTCTGAGGTTGGGTCATTAGAGACAGTCCAGCTTCCACCTTTATCTCTTCTCCTGCCCTACTTCTGAACTTAAGAGTCTGGAAGGGTCAGAACACTTGAAGGGCAAACTGGGCAGCAGGGGAGGTGAGCTGGTGGGGCCCCAGCAGGCTGCCCTGGTTCAGCTTGGAAACTCAGTGGGGAAGGGAGGTGTGGCTGGCTTCCTCACTATTCCCTCTCCCTATTCTCAGCCCTCTTTACCCTTCACCGGTTCACGATGTCACTCCAGCCTCATTTAGGATGACGGGAGGAGAGGGAGGAGAGATACAGGTGCAGAAAAAGTGTGGTGGTGCCTTCTGGGGGGCAGTCAGATGCCCAGATGCTGGCTCTTCCTCTCGTGGGCTGCTCAGCATTGGAGACATCACCTGAGGGTGCACCATCCCCTGATCAGGGTGACACAACCTCAGGTTGACTCTGTGACCTGTCTCTATCTGCCCTGCTGGTGGGGCTCACAGCAGACCTTAGTGGCCCGCTTCACACTTGCACCCCAGTCAGCTCCAGGGAATTCAGGCCATGCTCCCTTGAAGCCCCACTATCAGACTTGAGGCGGAAGGAAGAACAGCCCTTTCCTTCAAGAAACCCTCTTGGGAGTTCCCTGGAGGTCCAATGGTTAGGACTCCATACTTCCACTGCAGGGGGCACGGGTTCAATCCCTGGCTGGGGAACTAAGATCCCGCATGGTTTTGCACCTGTACGGATTCAAAATTCAGCTCAGCGGCATGAGGATTCTTTTAAAATAATCTTTTATTTTATTTTAATTATTTATTTATTTTATTTATATATTTTAATATTTATTTATATTATCTATAATTTTTTATTGGGGTATAATTGCTTTACAATGGTGTGTTAGTTTCTGCATTATAACAAAGTGAATCAGCTATACATATACATATATCCCCATATCTCTACATGAGCTGCTTGTATATTTTGGAGATTAATCCTTTGTTAGTTGCTGAGCTAAAAACATCTGAACAAACAGCAGTCACAGAAAAAAACCTGATCTCAACTTCTTTTGTAGATTTAAGCAGGACCTCCTGGAAAATACAGTTGGTATAAATTCTCTCTGGCAGGTTTACAGCCAGAAGGGAGACTAACCACTATCACAGGGATGAGTAATTGCTTAAACAAACTTTATCTGAAACTGTCCTACCTTCCATTTATTCTTCCACAGAAGACCTTTCTCCCTCCTTTCTAGTCGTTAAGTGGGTTTATAAACCTTTATCTTTGTATGTCCAGGGAGCCAATTCATCTGAAGCCTCTCTGGTAAATAAACTTGGTCTTCTCTCCTGTTAATCTGTCTTTTGTTAGTTAATTCACAGGCCCCCCACCACTGAACCTAAGCTGGTAGAGGGAAATTTTTTCCTCCCAACACATTCTTCTTTGACAAGAGTATGGGTGACTGTGTAAGATTTTCTATCTTGTCCTGGAGTGTGTCCTCTTGCTCTGCCAATGTCACTGTATAGCAAAGTGTTCACTCCTTCTCTCCCTCCCTCTCTCCCATGCGTGTTAATTGGACTAGAAGAAGGGATGGGGGAAAAAAGAACATATAAGAGAGGATACCACTAAATTTATTACTTATTTATACAAATAATTGTACCTCCAGTTTAGTCACCGACAGTGAAGGGCTCATGTGCGCTCGGGAGCAGCTGCACAAAAGGAATACTTTCTTGGTTCCAAAGCAATAATGGCTAGGAAAGTGGGTGAATGACACTTGTTTTCATTCAGTCTGGTCTAATTGTATTTGAGTGGAATGTAAAATGTTACCGGGTGGCTGATTACATAGTGACTGGACCAAAAAAAAAAAAAAAAAATAAAAATCTTCTGTATTAGTCAGCTGGGCTGCCATAATGGAATACCATGGACTAGGTGGCTTAAACAACAGGAATTGATTTCTCAAAAAAAAAAAAAAAAAAAATCAACATCTTCTGTATTAGTCAGCTGGGCTGCCATAATGGAATACCATGGACTAGGTGGCTTAAACAACAGGAATTGATTTCTCACGGTTCTGGAGGCTGAAAGTCCAAGATCAAGGCATCTGCTGATTTGGTTCTTTGGTGAAAGCCACCTCCTAGGTTGCAAATGTCCACCTTCTCCCTGTGTCCTCACATGGTGCGGGGGAGAGAGAGAAAGAGAGCTCTGGTCTCCCTACCTCTTCTTATAGGGACACTAATCCTATCAATGGGGTTCCATCCTCATGACCTCATCTAAACTGAAACACCTCCAAATACCATCACATTGGGGTTAGGTCTTCAACATACGAATTTGGGGAGACACAAACCTTAGGCTATAACAACTTCTCTACAAAGAAATACTAACCAGTCAAAAAGTATTATAATGAATCCAATGCAAAATGTTTGTGTTGATATGTGTCATTTTTGTTTTTCTTCCTGTTGTCTTTTTTTGGATCTTGTTAGATGTCAAACCCACCTTCTCATTCTCAGGTGCTCCTGCTCCCACCTGAGACTTACATGTTGAGTACTCTGACAGGAGAATCAGGTGTAGAAAAAATTCCGTGTTTTAGTAGATAACTATGCACCATCTGCAACATACCTTTCTGGGTCTTCAGGTTCTAGCCCTGTTCATTTTTGTCCCCATTTGCAATTCATCTCAACATTCCTTTACCATATAAATTTGTGCTGTTTTGAGCTTTCCTTAGAATCGGTTATAACATCTGCCTGGTTTTCTCAGATCATACGAGTAAAATAAATTCCTCAACATGCGTTCATTTTTACTTCTGTAATGAGAGTCATGGTTTTACCTTCTGAAAAGTATCTTTTAACACAGGGAAGCCTCTGGGGGGAGAGGTGGAAGGACTTAGCTTCTAAAGAAGAACTGCCTGAATCTCTGAGCCTGTGTCTTCCTGATCTCAGGTCATGGCCACCCATCCTTCTAGATGCTCCAGCCTCCAAATATTGAGGTCATTCTGTTTTATTTTTATTTCTCTTATTGAAGTATAGTTGATTTACAATGTTATGCCAATCTCTGCTGTACAGCAAAGTGACTCAGTTATACACATACAGACATTCTTTTTTTTATATTCTTTTCCATTATGGTTTATCACAGGATATTGAATATAGTTCCCTGTGCTATACAGTAGGACCTTGTTGTTTATCCATCCTATATGTAATAGTTTACATCTGCTAATCCCACACTCCCAGTCCTTCCCTCCCCCTTGGCAACCACAAATCTGTTCTCTATGTCTGTGAGTCTGTTTCTGTTTTGTAGATAGGTTCATTTGTGCCATATTTTAGATTCTGCATGTAAGTGATATGTGGTATTTGTCTTTCTCTTTCTGACTTACTTCACTTAGTATGATAATCTCTAGTTGCATCCATGTTGCTGCAAATGGCATTATTTCGTTCTTTTTTATGGCTGAGTAGTATTCTATTGTATATAGGTACCACATCTTTTACTTTTTTTTTGGGTTGCGTTGGGTCTTTGTTGCTGTGCACGGGCTTTCTCTAGTTGCAGCGAGCGAGGACTAATCTTCTTTGCAGTGCGCGGACTTCTCATTGTGGTGGCTTCTCGTTGCAGAGCACAGGCTCTAGGTGCACGGGCTTCAGTAGTTGCAGCACGTGGACTCAGTAGTTGTGGCGCACAGGCTCTAGAGCACAGGTTCAGTAGTTGTGGTGCACGGGCTTAGTTGCTCCATGGCATGTGGGATCTTCCTGGACCAGGTATCAAACCCGTGTCCCTGGCATTGGCAGGCGGATTCTTAACCACTGCGCCACCACGGAAGTCCATGTACCACATCTTCTTTATCCATTCATCTGTCGATGGACATTTAGGTTGCTTCCATGACCTGGCTATTGTGAGTAATGTTGCTATGAACATAGGGGTGCATGTATCTTTTTGAATTAGAGTTTTGCCTGGGTATATGCCCAGGACTGGGACTGCTAGATCATATGGTAATTCTATTTTTAGTTTTCTGAGGAACCTCTATACTGTTTTCTATAGTGGCTGCACCAACTTACATTCCTACCAACAGTGTAGGAGGGTTCTGTTTTCTCTACCCCCTCTCCAGCATTTGTTATTTGTAGACTATTTAATGATGGCCATTCTGATTGGTGTGAGGTGGTATCTCATTGTAGTCTTGACTTGTATTTCTCTAATAATTTGTGATGTTGAGCATCTTTTCATGTGCCTACTGGCCATCTGTATGTCTTCTTTGGAAGACATATTTAGGTCTGCCCATTTTTCAATTGGGTTTTTGTTTTTTTGTTGTTGAGGTGTATGACCTATTTGTATATTTTGGAGATTAAGCCCTTGTCTGTTGTATCAATTGCTAATATTTTCTCCCATTCCGTAGGTTGTCTTTTCGTTTTTTTTTTTATGGTTTCCTTTGCCGTGCAAATGCTTGTAAGTTTGATTAGGTCCCATTTGTTTATTTTTGTTTTTATTTCTATCGCCTTGGGAGACTGTTAAGGTCATTCTTGACTCTTCTCTTTCTAGCACCCCTGCATCCTACCCTGTGGTAGGCTTAACAATGGCCCTCTGAAGACATCCACATCCTAATCCCTGGAACTTGTGAACATGTTACCTTACACGGCAAAAGAGACTTTGCCGATGTGATTGCAGTAAGGATTCTGAGATGGGGAGATTATCCTGGATTATTGAAGTGGTCACAATATAATCACAAGGAAGATAGGAAGGTCAAAGTCAGAGAAAGGAGATGTGAGGATGGAAGCAGAAGTTGGAGTGATGTGCTTTGAAGATGGAGGAAAGGTCCACAAGCCAGGGAATCCAGGCAGCCCCTAGGAGATGGAAAAGGCAAGGGAACAGAATCTCCCCCCAGCGCCTCCAGAAAGAAGCGGCCCTGACAGCATCTTGATTTTAGCCCCCAAAGACTCTTTTCAGACTTCCAACCTCCAGAACTGTGAGAGAACAAATCTGTGTTGTTTTAAGCCATTACGTTTGTGGTGATTTGTTATACTAGCAATAGGAAACTAATGCAAACACCATAGCAAATTATGTTGCTTTTATCTTCAAAATGCAGCCAAGATCTGAACACTTCCCAGTTGTGCCACTGGTATCCTGGGCCAAGCCAGCTCCATCCCTTGCCTGGGTTGAAGCAAAGGCCTGCTTACTGTTTTCCCTGTCTACATTGGCCCTCCAGCCTTTTCTGCCCTCTGGATACAGGATATGAGATTTCTATATGCTGACCCCTGGCGTTCACCCTTGGCATTGTCTTTCTCTGATGCTTCAATGGCTCCAGCAGCAGCCTTCATTTCCGCTGCCCCTGTAATAACTATATGCACCCTCTAAAGTCCTGATACATTGCACCCATCAGCACATCCTCTTCCTCCACATATCATCCCAGTTCACCACCACTTACAGTTTTAACATTTGCATTGCCACAGCTTGCCAGGGGCTATGCATCCTTAACTTACAACCAGCCATGGGGTTCTCGCTGCCAGTCAGCTGATAGATAATCAACTCCAAAATCCCATGTCCAGAGTCTGCTTTCTCAGACTGCTCCTGGTATCAGCTGCTGTAGGTCAGGTTCCCTAGGACTCAGGCTCTAAGATGCAGATTTTCATGCCAGAAGTTTTGGGGAGAGTGCTTAGGGGATCAGTACCGGTGGGAGAGGGACGGGAGGAGATGTACTCCTGTGAGGAGTGGAGCTGACACTTGAATTGCAGTGCAGTTGCAACAAAGGTTGCAGGCACAACAAGGATCACAGCGGCCAATCCTATGAGGAGCTCTGGAGCTGGGGTAGCTTTTCTGAGTTGTCTACATTTTCTGGCCACTGATTGCCTTCGGCATTAACCATGCTCCCAGGCTCACTGTGCTGTCACTTTAGCCTTCTTTCTATTCATTCGCCCAACAAATATCTATTGAATATTTACTATGGACTAAACAATGTTCTAGATCAGGAGTGCATAAACTGTGGCCCACAGGCCAAGTTATGCAGCTGCTTGTTTTTATAAATGCAGTTTTATTGGAACACAGCCACATGTGTTTGTTTAAATATTGTCTATGGCTACCTTTGTGCTATCATGGCAGAGCTGAACAGAGACCATATAGCCCACAAAGCCTAAAATATTTACTTTTTGATGCTCTACAGAAAACGTTTGCTGACATCTCTTCTAGGTCTGTGTTGATGTATAAACATACATATGTGTATATGTATATATAAATAGTAAATTTTACTTATATATGTACATAAAGTGAGATTCAGATTGGAGCCACATATGTAATTTAAAATTTTCTAGGAGCCACATTAAATAAGCTTACAAAATAGAAAAAGGTGAAATAAATTTCAGTAATATATTTTATGTAACCCAATATGTCCCCAATATATTTCAACTTATAACCAATATAATAAAGTATCAGTGGAATTTTTTAAATCCTTTTTTTTATACGATGCCTTTAAAATTCAGTGTGTAGTTTACACTTAATTTGGGCTAGCTACTAGTCAGGTGCTCACTCACCATAAGTGGCTAGTTGGTTCAGTATTGGATGGTGCAGTTCTAGAAGCAGGTGACACAGTGAACACGCAGTGAATAAAGCAGACAAAATTCCCACCCCCGTGGAGCTTCCATTCCTAATGGAGAGGAAAGATGATAACCAATCAAGTAAAATGAATTTTATGTCTGATGGTGATAAGTGGTGATGTGGATTCTTGGGGCAGAAGTTGCATGTTTAAATTGGGGGGGTCACACTGAGAAGGTATGTGGTGAAGAATTAACTTCACCCAAAGGGGGAGTCTGGCCTTTTCCTCGTCTCCTGGTTGGTGTCTCTAGGCCCCTGTAGGAGTGTCTTTGTTTGCCTGAGGGCAGGGTGGGGGGTTGGCCACTGGACAGTCCAACAGTGTGATTTATGATGGGGACTTTGGGTCACACTTGAGTTCTGAGCTCCAGGTCAGCTGGAGACTAAAGCTATTAGCCGCCCTTCGAGAGGGGCTGGCGACTGCAGGTCAGCTACATGAGCAGCACGTGACGAAAACCCACTAAATACCCTGGACACACAAGGCTTGGGTGACCTTCCCTGGTTGACAATGCTCTGTGCATTGTCACATTTTGTGGCTGGGAGGAGGTCACGCATCATCCATGGCTCCACAGAGAGACAACGAGGAGTGTCTGTTTGGACCCCCGTGGGCCCTGCCCTGTGCTGTCCCCTTGGCTGATTTCATTTGTATCCCTTTCCTGTAATAAGCCTTAACCATGACTTTGTCAGCTTTCACTGCGTTCCGTGAGTCCTTTTAGCAAATTATCAAACCTGACGATGGTTAGGGGGAGACCCCTGAACTTGCAGTTGTTGTCAGAAGTGAGGGTGGTCTCTTTGGGGACTGTTCTCCCTAACTGTGCAGTTGGTCCTAAACGCTTTGTGGACGGTGACATCTGAGTAAAGACCTGAAGAAAGTGAGGGGACAGTGGGAGGCCAGGGACTGGAGCAGGGGGGCAACAAGGAGAGTGGAAGGAGATTCTTTCTCTACTCACTATTTTGATAAACCACTTTACATAGGTACCAAAATCTCCTGTTTTAAAAATACAGCATTGGGATTAAGGTTGAGGTTAAGATTTAGGTTAGGGTAGGGTATTGGGATTAGGGTAAATTGTAGTGCTTTGTTTTATTTAGTCTAGGATTAGAGTTGGGATACGATTAGGGTTTAGCCTTCAGTGTTAAGTATTCCCTGCTAGGACATTTACGGTTATAGTTAAGATTAGTGCTCCCATGGAGTGTAGCTCATGGAATTCGATATTGCCGGTTACGTTTAGTTCCTGGAGTGTGCATTTCTATGAATTCTACTAAACAGCCAGGATATACGCCCTCTTTTAATTTAATAATAGAAATCAGCTAAGTGTTTTAGAGATAGGATGAAGAAAATGTGTAACTTTAGAAATTATACCATATAATTCAGCCCAAAGAAAAATAAATTAAAACGAGGCAAGCTTCTATAATAAAGAGACATTTATGTATGGAGCAATGATGAACAATGAAACTGGTTATTTATAGTTAAGTCTAAATACTTCTGACAATATGAAAAAGGAAGAGGTTTGGTGTGAAAAATGAATAAGGAAGTAAGCATACCTATTCTTCCAATACTTCAAGCCATATGTGGGAAAAGAAAGGGGAGAAGCTGTAGTGTTTAGAAGTTTGATGATCTGAGAGGTAAACAGTAAGCCCTTGTTTATACAAAAAGGGTTGTAAAACTAATAAATGCACAAAGTAAAGGCATTCAAACCTAAGGAAAGGTGTGCAACTAGGAGTTATTAAAAGTAAGCCTTATGGGAGTTCCCTGGTGGCCTAATGGTTAGGATTCCAGGCTTTCACTGCCGTGGCCTGGGTTCAGTTCCTGGTCAGGGAACTGAGATCCCACAAGCCTCATGGCAGGGTGAAGAAAAAAAAAAAAAAAGGTAAACCTCTGTCCAAGAACCTTCTCCATTTATTCCCTTATTTTGTTGGAATACATTCTAAGTATCGATACAATGAAGGGTGTGTTTATTCCACCCTCCTGCTGCATCGGTAATTGGCAGGGTCTGGAATTCTAGAACTTTGAAGGTTTTGTTTTTGTCTTCTAGCCCCCGGGGTTGCTGGTGACCTTCTGATACTCTTTCTTTTGCAGGTGACAACTTTGACTGCTGTTACCATTTATTTTTTCATACCAAATCCTCTTCATTCCTGGTTCTGAAACTTGACCAAGAGAAGTGTCTGCTTCTGGACCTTTTTCCATTTAGTCAAGTCAGCGCTGGAGGGTGCCTTCTGTCAGAAGAGTGTGTCTTCAGTCACCTATATTAATTAACCCAGCCCCTCATTTCAAGTATGAATGGGCAACAACTAGCCACCAGACGTTTCTGCAAAAGCAACAGCAAAATTAAGAAGGACCAAGATGAACAAACAGGAACAAAACAAAACAAAACACACCAGATATAATTCAGGGAACTGAAAGTGCTGACTGGCCTCCTCTAAATCCATGTGAATATTGAAACCCCAAGTGAGTGCTGGTCAGTAATCATCCTTCTTTTCTCTCTTCCACTCACGCCCTTCTTCCCCGAGATAATGATTTTATATCTTTACCTCTCTTTTTGGACCTCCAGTGTGGCCTCCCCCAACCTCACCCTCAGCTGATTACCTTGACTTCCCTGAGAATTAGAAGATTTAGATGAGAATTCTCATAAGTTCCCACCACTAGATCTACTCAATTACCTGATCCGTTGCCCATGTACTCTATCTTCCTTCATATTATATATGGAGTAATTGTCCCTACTCTTAGCTAAACCCAGCTTCTTCCCCTAAACCCTAGATCCCATCCCCTCTCTCCACCTTAAGAAGTAGCTTCACCACTCTCTCCCCTCTCTCCTGCATCAGCCCCCCCCACCAACACTGTATCACTCCCAGCAGCATGCAAACACGCTCTTATTTTTCATATCTTAAAAAACAACAAACAGGGACTTCCCTGGTGGTCCAGTGGTTAAGACGCCATGCTTCCAATGCCGGTGGTGCAGGTTCAGTCCCTGGTCGGGGAACTAAGATCCCACATGCTGTGTGGCGTGGCCAAAAAAAAAGTATTTGTCAAAACAACAACAACAAACAATCCTCTGCTTCTGCCTCTGGCTACTGCCTTTCTTCCTGGCTTTGCAGGTAAACTTGTTGAAAATCTTGTCTATACTTGTTGCCTCCGATTCGTCATCTCCCATTCTCTCTTTATCAAGATTTTGCCCCCATCATTCTACCGAAACAAATCTTGTCTCCAGGACTCAGTCCTCGAACTTCTTCTCTTTAATCTACCCTCTTCATGAGCTTCTTTTATCTTTTTAGAGGCCATGTACATACAATATACAATATCTACATCCCTAACTTCTCTCCTCTGATCTCGAGACTCGTGTATTTAAATGCTTATCTAGGGACTTCTCTGGCAGTCCAGTAGTTACGACTTCGCCTTCCAGTGCAGGGGGGTGCAGGTGCCATCCGTGGTTGGGGAGCCAAGATCCCACACGCCTCGGGGCCAAAAAATTGAAAACATAAAACAGAAGCAATACTGTAACAAATTCAATAAAGACTTTAAAAATGGTCCACATCAAAAAAAAGTCTTAAAAAATGCCTATCTAACATCTTCTTTTGGATGTCAGATAGACACCTCATGTTTAGCAAGTCCAAAATTGAGCTCCTAATTCCCATCCCCCCTCTAAATGTCTCCTCTGGCAGTCCCCCTCCTCCCCCAGTAAATAATAATTCAGGTCTCCCCCCTAGTACTCCAAGGACATGAGAATCCTCTTTTCCTCACATGACACATCTCATACATTCTATTGATATATTATATACCCATTACATATCCAGAATATGACATCTGATAATCACCTCCTCCTAGCTCATGCTAAAATTATGTCACGCCTGCACCTTCTGGAATAATCTCCTAACTAGAATATCCAGTTTGCTTGGTACTTGCCCAGTTTTCGGTTTTCTGTTTTTGTGCTGAAAGTCCTGTCTCAGGAAATCCCCCAACCCTGGGGCAAACCAGGGTAGTTTTTCACTGTACTTCTACCTGGGCTGTTTCTTCCATGGCCTCCCTACAGTCTATTCTCAATGGATCTAGGGTGATCCTTTTGCAAGGCAAATGTTATCATGTCACTTCTCTGCTCAGAACCCTTCAGTGGCTCCCCATACCACTCAGAAAAGCTATTGCTTTCAGTGGCCTACAAGACTGCAGGGTCCATAGGCTTGTGGACAAAGATGGAGAGTTGATTTTGAGCAGGCTGATGTTGAGGCACCTAGGGAATGCGCAATTGGCAATGTCCAGCACTGAAGGAAGGATTGAGAGCATATTTTGTTGGTAAAACAAAAACAGATGGTTATGCAAAAAGTTACAAAAAAGAGTCCTAGGAAATTATAAATGCTAGTTAAATTGAAAAAAAATCAGTAGTAGGACTGAGAGATAAAATTGCAGAATCTCGGGCTTCCCTGGTGGCACAGTGGTTGAGAGTCCGCCTGCCGATGCAGGGGACACTGGTTCGTGCCCCTGTCTGGGAAGATCCCACATGCCGCGGAGCGGCTGGGCCCGTGAGCCATGGCCGCTGAGCCTGTGCGTCCGGAGCCTGTGCTCCACAACGGGAGAGGGCACAACAGTGAGAGGCCCGCATACAGCAAAAAAAAAAAAAAAAAAAATTGCAGAATCTCTCTCTGGGGATACCAATGATAATCAATAAATAAGTAAAATACATAAAATTTGCTTAGGTATTATTTAAAATTCAAAATATAAAAAGTATATAAATTATATATTTGCAACATGATGCCCCAAACTCCCAAAATCTTCACTGTGTATCTTCCCAAACTAAGGACACTCTTCTACATAACTGGCATACAACCCTCCAAATCAGGAAATCAGAAATCAGCATTGGTATAACACTGACATCCAATCCAAAGATTCTGTTCAGATTTCACCAATTATCCCAACAAGGTCTCTTTCCTGTTTGGCCCAGGATCACACTTTGCACTTAATAATCACATCTCTTTAGTCTCTTTCAATCTGGAACAGATCCTTAGTCTCTTCCTGTCTTTACAACCTTAATAGTTTGAAGGAGTACAGGATTTTCATTCTGTAGGCTAAAGCTCAGCCTGGTTTCATCAATGTTTCCTCAGGACGGGACTCAGACATGCATTCTTGGAAGGAATATACAGAAGTGATGCTGTCTTCTCCTCACTGCATCACATCAGGAGGCTCGTGACGTTGACCAGTTCTACTGCTGGTAATATTAATCTCGATCACTTGGTCAGTTCAGTGTCTGCCTGGTTTCTCCACGTTAAGTCATTATTTCCCTTTTTGTAATTGATAAGTATTTTATGGGAAGATACTCTCAAACTATGCCAATATCCTACATTTCATTAAATCTCTATTCATTTGATTTATTAGACATTGGTGATTCTTGCCTAAATTAACTACCATTATAGTGGTTACCAAATGGCCATTTTCTGTTACCATCACTCCTGCTACGTTTATTAGTTGGCATTCTATTATAAGGAAGAGATGTCTTTTTTCTTCCTTTATTTATATCAGTGTAGGCCCATGGAATACTATTTTATTCAATGGATTTAATCCATTATTATCATTATTTATTTTTATATCAAATCATTCCAGATTTGGCTAGCAGGAGAGCCACGTCAAAATTGGCTCCTGTTGGGGAGGAAGGGATAAATTGGGAATTTGGGATTAACAGATACACACTACTATATATAAAATAGATAAGCAACAAGAACCTACTGTATAGCACAGGGAACTATATTCAATATCTTATAAAAATCTATAATGAAAAAGAACCTGAAAAAATATATATATAACTGAATCACTTTGCTGTACACCTGAATCATTGTAAATCAACCATATTTCCCCCCAAAATTTTAAAAAACCACAATTCGCCCCTTGAATTTCAGCTATGTCCCCATAATTTTTTGAGCAATTCTTTACTTTTTGGCACAAGAAAATGTTCCAGGCTTATCTTGTAATTTCCCTGCCTCAGCCTTGCAATTCGCTATTTCTCCAAGGAGTTCTGGAGTGGAGAATGATATTTGGAAACTAAAATCTGGGTATTTGGTTGCTTATTGCTTCTGGGGTTCATCAATTGTAGGCCTTCTCATGTACAGAGGTGGATCATATACGCATGTAAACGTGTGCATGTGTGTGTGTATTTGTGTGTGTACCCTACGTACTACTGTAACTATTTCTATATCTATCTATTTATGTTTTAAAGGCCCATGAATTTGCACTGGTACCTCTAATTCCATCAATACGTCAGGGTTATTTTTAGCCTTTCCCCTTTCCTTCTATGTAACTTCCTTCTCTGTGAACAAGAAAACCTTCATTCGTTGTCTTCAATATGGTTATTTATGTACTCAATCTCTCTGTCTGTAAGTAATTTCTCTACCACGTTGGTCACCTCCTTGGCTCCCAGACCCCTCTGCCACTACCTTTGTGGCCACTCATCCCCAAGAGAAGTAGAGGAAAGGGATGGGGAGGAAAGGAGAGGGAAGGGAAAGGAAGAGAAAACTAACTTATGCAGGAAGGAAGGAATATACATTTTTTAAAGTTCTCTTTTTAAACATCATTTTAAAAAATCCTTCTGGAAATTTTTCTTCACAGTATGAGGCAGAATCTCTCTGTTTTCTCCCAAGCATAGCAATTAATTATATTTGTTGAAGAATCTGTCCTTTCCTCTGCTATATTCACAGTTCCTTTGGCTGTGGTTTGTGTAAGGACACATTCAAGAATGCAAGGATAGTTCATGCTTCACATTGGCAGCAATACAGGAAAGTAAGAAGCAAGGGCACTCTCCATTTCTCAAGAGCCGAGTAGTTTCTCATCTCTCATGAGCCACAGGATTTATTCATTTTGCTGCTTCTCTCTGCCTCCTTCTTTTCAGCTGCTTCCTATTCTTTCATGTGGGCCCCATGACCACCAGCCTGTTTGTCTGACTTGACCACAGGGCTGCACACCATTATTAGCTATAGAGTCTCGATGATGCCCAAGTTTTGAGAGGGATAATCTGCTTGTCTCCATCCAGACTATAGGTTGGTTCATCTTGGGTCTGGGGTCTGCCTCTGGTCCAGTTACCTTTGGTTAGGGTGGGGAACAAAGTTACAGTAGTTCCTGGGGAGGCCCCTACAGGGCTGGAGGTAAGATGAAGCAGTTTCTCTAATTGGGTCATATGGAGAACATATCTGTTACATTCTATAGTCATACATTAAGTTCTCATAGGGCAGTTTTTTGAATTGGTTTACAGATTTTAAGAAATGAGGACTTTGGAAAAGGTTTTGTGAATCTGAAAATTAAGGATCAGTTTGGGTTCAGGGTTCATTATGGGGAAACACTGATCTAAGTCCAGCACTTTGATTTCTCAGATGAATAAAGTGAGGCCCAGAGAAGACAAGGGATTGTCCTTGTCTACATGGCCTGTCAGTGGCAGAGCTGGGATTAGAACCAGAGCTAGCACTAGGGAGAGGTGAGTGAAGGGCCTTGGATGCACAGTTTAAGGAGGTCCTCACTCCCAGAGTCATACGAGTGCCCTAGGTACCTCCCTTATCTCACCCAAGGCTCAGCCCAGGTTATTCAATAGAACACTAGGATCCTGCTCACCAGGAGGGAGAGATCGTATCTTGCTTGGAGGGACTGGGTACGGGGAACTTCTGGGGAGTTTTCCTGTATTTTTATCTACAGGGAGAAGTTTCTGGGGAAGGCTGGTTAAGCTAATTTCCCCAAGGCAAAGGATCTGAAAGCATGGGATGCTCACTCACTGGAGAAGCCTGAATTATCCTGTGTACCCAGAGCACTGAGGACCCCCAAGTCTGGGCACAGATTTCCTTGCCTGGGTTATCTTTAGCTGGTTGCTGAGGATTGCAGCATTTCTGAGACCTGGTGACAGATACTTCTCTTTTCTCTTCTCATAAAAATAGGCCTTCAGTCCAATCAGTCTCGTACGGTCTGTTCTTGCAGAAATGGGACCTGTAGGATTTGGGTTTCTTTAGTCTCCTGTCTGGTGCCTGCTTCCTGCTTCCTTCATGTAGAAATTTTTTTTTTTTTTTTACTACACGAGGAATTTTTAAAAGTTGTTACTGGCTTTGCAGTTGGTTGAGGCAAAAAAATCACCAAATGGCCAGTAAGACAAAGAAGAACTAAAGGAGAGAAGAACAAAAGAGAAACACCCTGAAGTACTTTGTGACTTTTCTTTTGCTCCCACCTGGTCCAAGGCACAGTCCTTTCTTACCTGGACTCTTGCTCCACTCTTGATCCTGATCTGGTGTATTCTCATCAAGGCAGCCAGAAGGATTTGTTAAAATGTAAATCAGGCAAGAAAGTGAAATAAAAGGCATTGAGATTGGAAACGAAGAAGTAAAACTATCTCTATTTCTGAATGCCATGATCTTGTATATAGAAAATGCTAAGAAACCTTAAAAAACTATTAGAACTAATTAATGAGTTCAGTGAGGTTGCAGGTTATGAAATCAATATATAAAAATCAATTGCGGGCTTCCCTGGTGGCACAGTGGTTGAGAGTCTGCCTGCCGATGCAGGGGACACGGGTTCGTGCCCTGGTCCGGGAAGATCCCACATGCCGTGGAGCGGCTGGGCCCGTGAGCCATGGCCACTGAGCCTGCGTGTCCGGAGCCTGTGCTCCACAACGGGAGAGGCCACAGCGATGGGAGGCCAGCATACCGCAAAAAAAAAAAAAAAAAAAAAAAAAAAAAAAATCAATTGCATTTCTATACACTTGCAACGAACAATCCAAAAATGAAATTAAGAAAATGATTTCGTTTATAATAGCATCACCACGAATAAACTCTTAGGAATAGATTTAACAAAGCAAGTGCAAAACTTATACCCTGAAATCTATAAAATGTTGTTGAAAGAAATTACAGAAGATCTACAAAAATGGAAAAACATCCCATGTTCATAGATCAGAAGACTGAATATTGTTAAGTTAGCAGTACTCCCCAAATTGATCTATAGATTTAATGCAGTTCCTATTAGAATCCCAACTGGCTTCTTTGTAGAAATTGACAAGCTGATCCTAAAGTTCATATGGAAACTCAAGAAACCCAGAATAGCCAGACGATCTTGAAAACGAAGAAAAAGTTGGAAGACTCACACTTTTCTATTTCAAAACTCACTACAAAGGAACAATAACCAAGTCAATGTGGTACTGACATAAGGTTAGACATACAGATCAATAGAATAGAATTGAGAGTTCATAAATAAATCTGTGTTTCTATAGTTAACTGATTTTTGGCAAGGGTGCCGAGACATTCAATGAGGAAAGAACAGGGCTTCCCTGGTGGCACAGTGGTTGGGAGTCCGCCTGCCGATGCAGGGGACATGGGTTCGTGCCCCAGTCCGGGGGGATCCCACATGCCGCGGAGCGGCTGGGCCCGTGAGCCATGGCCGCTGAGCCTGCGCCTCCACAGCCTGTGCTCCACAACGGGAAAGGCCACAACAGTGAGAGGCCCGCGTACCGCAAAAAACAAAAACAAAAACAGAAACAAAAATGAGGAAAGAATAGTCTATTCAACAGATGATATTGAGACAACCAAACAGCCTCATATAAAAGGATGAAGCTGGATCTCCTACCTCACACCATGTAAAAAAATTAAATCAAAATAGATCAAAGACCTAAATATAAAAGCCAAAATTATAAACTCTTGAAAGAAAACATAGGTGTACATCTTCATGACCTTGCATTAGGCAATGGATTCTTTGCTATGACACCAAAATAACAAACAATGAAAGAAAAGATCAATTGGATTTCATGAAAAAAAAAAAAAAAAAAACCACAACTTTTTTTTTGTAAGGGTAAAAGCCCTTTATTAAGGATGATAAAGATATATTTTAAAGTTAAATTTGCCTTTTAATTTTATTTATTTATTTATTTTAACATCTTTATTGGAGTATAATTGCTTTACAATGGTGTGTTAATTTCTGCTGTATAACAAAGTGAATCAGCTATACATATACATATATCCCCATAGCTCCTCCCTCTTGCATCTCCCTCCCACCATCCCTATCCCACCCGTCTAGGTGGACACAAAGCACAGAGTTGATCTCCCTGTGCTATGCGGCTGCTTCCCACTAGCTATTTTACATTTGGTAGTGTAAATATGTCCATGCCACTCTCTCACTTCATCCCAGCTTACCCTTCCCCCTCCCCGTGTCCTCAAGTCCATTCTTATCATCTGCGTCTTTATTCCTGTCCTGCCCCTCCGTTCTTCAGAACCATTTTTTTTTTTTTAGATTCTATATATATGTGTTAGCATACAAAACACACAACTTTTGTTCTTCAAAAGACACTATCGAAAAAGCAAAAAGACAACCCACAGAATGGGAGAAAATATTTGTAAACGAAGCAACTGACAAAGGATTAATCTCCAAAATATACAAGCAGCTCATGCAGCTCAATATCAAAAAAACAAAC
>NW_020175496.1:580320-659079 GCF_003031525.2 Neophocaena asiaeorientalis asiaeorientalis
AAAAACTAAAAATAGGACTACCATATGACCCAGCAATCCCACTACTGGGCATATACCCTGAGAAAACCATAATTCAAAAAGAGACATGTACCACAATGTACATTGCAACACTATTTACAGTCGCCAGGACATGGAAGCAACCTAAGTGTCCATCAATAAAGGTGTTAAAAAAACAAACATAAAAAAAAGTAAAAAGACAACCCACAGAATGGGAGAAAATATTTGCAAATCGACACTTTATAAAGAATGCTTACAACTCAATAATAAAAAGACAAATAACCTAATACAAAAATAGACAAAGGCTCTGAATAGATATTTCTCCAAAGCAGGTTTACAAATGGCCATAAGCACATGAAAAGATGATCGACATCATTAGTCATCAGGGAAAAGCATTTCAAAACCACAGTGTGATAATACTTCACACCCACTGTCATGACTAGAATAAAAATAAGCCAATAAGTGTTAGCAAGAATGTGAAGTAACCCTCATACATTGCTGTTGGGTGTGTAAAATGGTGTAGCCACTTTGGAAAACAGTCTGGCAGTTCCATAAAAAGTTAAATATAAAGTTACCATTTGACCCATCAATTCCATTCTTAGGTATATACCCAAGAGAAATGAAAATATA
This sequence comes from Neophocaena asiaeorientalis asiaeorientalis, assembly GCF_003031525.2. Lineage (NCBI taxonomy): Eukaryota > Metazoa > Chordata > Mammalia > Artiodactyla > Phocoenidae > Neophocaena > Neophocaena asiaeorientalis. Next base: position 580,948 of record NW_020175496.1, read on the forward strand.
TGTCCAAATAAAAATTTATATATGAGTGTTCATAGCATTATTCACAGCGGTCAAAAAGTGGAAACAACCCAAAAGTCCATTAACTGATGAATGGATAAACAAAATGTAGTAAATCCACACAATGGAAAATTATTTGGCCATAAAAAGGAATGAAGTACTGATACTGCGTGCTACAACGTGGATAAACCTTGAAAACATTATGCTAAGTTAAAGACAGTCACAAAAAAATACAGGTATAATTTCATTTATATGAAATTTCCAGAGTAGGCAAATTATATATGTCTCTGTATGAGACAGAAAGTGACTTAGTGATTACTTAGGCCTGGGGTGGGGGTTGATGAGAAGATTGGGGAGTGCTATCTAAAGGGGAAGGGGTTTCTTTTTGAGGTGATAAAAATGTTCTAAAATTACCTGAGGTGATGGTTGCATGACTCTGTGAATATGCTATAAAACAATGAATTATGTGATGTATAAACTCCATCTAATTAAAGTTATCTATATCTATAACATCATGTCCTGCCTCTGCTGAGCACCTCCAAGGACTCCCATTTCACTCAGAAGAGAAAGAGAGGCGTCTAGGATGGTCCAAGCTTGGGGACTGGGCAACTAGAAGGATCAAGATGCTATAAGCCAAGATGGGGAATACTGAGAAGAGCAGGTTTTGAGTGGAAGTCAGGAAGTTAGTTTCATTCACAATACTCTGAGATATTTATTTCTTTTTTTTTTTTTTTTTTTTTTTTTTTTACCAGGGAAGCCCCTTGAGATATTTATTAACACACGAGAGGAGGGAAATGTTAGGGAAACAATTGGACATACGAGTCTGCAGTTTGGGAGAGATGTCCAGGCTGGGGATATAAATTTCAGAGTCATCAGTAGATGGATGATATTTACATCCATAAGGCTGGATGAATACCTAGGGAGTGAATATAGACAGACCATGGAAATATCAAGGATGGAGCCCTGGGATGCTAAAACATTAGGAATTTGGAGAGACGAAGAGCCAGAAAAGGAAACAGAGAAAGAGCTCCAGTGACATAAGAGAAAAACCAAGAAAATGAGAAATTCTGGAAGCAAGGCTAAAGAGTGTGTCCAGGAGCAGAAACCTGATCAGTTGTATCAAGTATTGTTCATACATTAAGATGAGAACTGAGGCTTGACCATAGGCGTTAGTAGTGTTGTAAATGACCTTGGCCAGAGCTATTTTGGTGAAACCATGTCGGCAGACATTTGATTGGAGTGCATTTCAGAGAAAATGGAAAGAGAGAAATTGCAGTCAGTAAGCAGAGAAGAAAACTATGTTTTCAAAAGAGTTTTTCTGTGAAGGAGACTAGAGAAATGGGATTGTGGTACAGAAGGGGAAGTGGTATCAAGAGACGGTGGTTTTTTTTTTTTTAATTTTTAAGATTCATTTATTTTTGGTCATGCCGCACGGCTTGCAGGATCTTAGTTCCCTGACCAGAGATTGAACCCAGGCCCTCAGCAGTGAAAGCACCAAGTCCTAACCACTGGACGAATTCCCAAGAGACATTTTTAAAATTAATGCTTCACAATTTTTTTTCTGTCAGTTTTCTTTTTTATTATTTTTTAATTGAAGTTTTTATTTGGAGGTAGTAGTAGATTCATGTGCAGTTGTAAAAAAAGAATACAGAGAGATCCTGTACCCTTTACCCGATTTCCCCAAATAGCAACATTTTACAAACTATGGTCCAAACCAGGAGAGTGACATGGACAGAGACAGGATACAAAACATTTTCATCACCACAAGGATGCCTGATGTTGCCTTTTAAGGGCCATACACTCTCTTTAACCCCAGCAACCACTAATCTGTTACCCATTTCTAAATTTTTAAAAAATTTTGTATTGAAATATAGTTGATTTACAATGTTGTGTCAGTTTCAGGTGTACAGCAAAGTGATTTGGTTATGCATATATATACACATATATATAAATGTATGTATTCTCTTTTTACATTCTCTTCCATTACAAGGTATTGAGTATAGTTTCCTGTGCTATACAGTAGGTTTTTGTTGGTTATCTATTTTATATATAGTAGTGTGTATATTTTAATCCCAGATTCCTAATTTATCCCCCTCTCATTTCTATATTTTTGTCATTTCCAAATGGTATTAAATGATGGAATCACAGAGTATGTGGACTTTTGGTATTGTTTTGTTGGTTTTCTTTTTTTTTTTTTTTCACTCAGCTTAATTCTTTGGGGATTCATCCAGGTTGCTGCATGTATCAGTAGTTCATTTGTTTCTATTCCTGAGTAGTATTCCATGGTATTGAGGTGCCACAATTGGTTTAATCGTTCATCTGTTGGAAAAACACCTGGATTGTTTTCAGTTTTTGGGCTATCACAAATACAGCTGCTAATGAACATTCGTATACAGATATTTTGTAACGTAAGTTTTCATTTCTCTGGAATAAATTCCCAGGAGTACAATGACGGAGCTATATGGTAGTTGCATATTTAGTTTTTTTTAAAAAATAAATTTATTTATTTTTGGCTGCATTGGGTCTTCGTTGCTGCGCACGGGCTTTCTGTAGTTGTGGCGAGTGGGGGCTACTCTTGGTTGTGGTGTGCGGGCTTCTCATTGCAGTGGCTTCTCTTGTTGCGGAGGACGGGCTCTAGGTGCATGGCCTTCAGTAGTTGTGGCACATGGGCTCACTAGTTGTGGCTTGCGGGCTCTAGAGTGCAGGCTCAGTAGCTGTGGCGCACGGGCTTGGTTGCTCCGCGGCATGTGGGATCTTCCCGGACCAGGGCTTGAACCTGTGTCCCCTGCATTGGCAGGCAGATTCTTTTTTTTTTTCTTTTTTTCGGTACTCGGGCCTCTGTTGTGGCCTCTCCTGTTGTGGAGCACAGGCTCCGGACGCGCAGGCTCAGCGGCCATGGCTCACGGGCCCAGCCGCTCCGCGGCATGTGGGATCTTCCCGGACCGGGGCACGAACCCGTGTCCCCTGCATCGGCAGGCAGACTCCCAACCACTGCGCCACCAGGGAAGTCCTCATATTTAGTTTTTAAAGAAATTACAAACTGTTTTCCAGAATGTCTGTACCACCAGAAATCTATGGGTGGTCCAGTTTCTCCACATCCTTGCCAGCGTCTGGGAGTGTTTCTTATTTTAGCCATTCTGATAGATGCATAGTAGTATCTCTTTGTGATTTTAATTTTTTCCACTTTTCTACTGGCTAACAATGTAGAACATCTTTTCATGTGCTTATTTGCCTTCTATATGTCTTTGGTGAAATGTCTTTTCATGTGTTCTGCCCATTTTCTAACTGGAGTATTTGCTTTTTTACGGTTAAGTTTTTAGAGCTTAAAAAATATATTATTGATATTAGTCCTTTGTTGGATATGCTGTTTGCAAATATTTTCTCCCACTGTGTAGCTTGTCTTCTTATCCTCACAGTTTTTTACACAGCAAAATTTTAAATTTTGATGATGTCCAGTGTGTAGGATTGATTTTTTATTTTATGGATTCTATGGATTTTGGTGTCAAATCTGAGAACTTGCTTAACACTGGATCCTGAATATACTTCCCTAGGCTTTTTCCTAAAAGTTTTATGGTTTCATGTTTTACATTTAAGTTTGTGGTCCATTTTGAGTGAATTTTTGCATAAGGTGTGAGACTTAGGTTATATTTGAAGTGAATTTCTTGTTGATGGCACATAGTTTAGTCATGTTTTAAAATCTCCTCTGCCAATCTTCATATTTTAATTAATGTTTTTAGACCATTTTCATTTAATGTAATTATTGATAGATCGGGACTTAGGTCTGCTATTGTATCTTTTGTTTTCTATTTCTCTCTCTCTCTTTTTTTTTTTTTTGGTTTCTGTTTACTATCTTCCTGTGGAAATTGGTTACTTGAACACTTTTTAGAAATCAATTTTGATTTATTTATAATGTTTCTGAGTTTATCTTCTGGTAAAGCTTTTTTAGGGGTTTCTTTAGGTGTTAACCTTATATATCTAACTTATCACAATCAACTGATGTTGACATTTAACGGTTTGAATGAAGTATAGAAACTTTGTTTCCCTTTACATCCCTTTATTCTCCCCAATTTACAATATAATTGTCATAAATATTTCTTCTATATACATTGAGAACAACATGAGACAGTGTTATAATTTTTGTTTCAGTTATCAAACATAATTTAGAAAACTCAAGAGGATGAGGGAAATTATTATATTTACCCCTATTTTTGTTTACCATGTTTTTTCTTCCATTTTGAAGTTCCAAAGTTTTTTCTTTTATTGTTTCTTTTCCATATGGAGAACTTCCATTAGTCATTCTTTAGGGTAGGTCTGCAGGCAACATGGTCTCTTAGGTTATCTTCAGTTGACAATGTCTTGATTTCCTATTCATTTTTTTAAAATTTATTTTTGGCTGCGTTGGGTCTTAGTTGCAACATGTGGGATCTTCGTTGAGGCATGCGGGATCTTTCATTGTGGCCCATGGGCTCTTTGTTGCCTTGCATGGGCTTCTCTCTAGCTGTGGCGTGTGGTTTTCTCTTTTCTAGTTGTGGCGTGCAGGCTCTTTAGTTGAGGCGTGAGAGCTCAGTAGCTGTGGCATGTGGGCTTAGTTGCCCTGCGGCATCTGGGATCTTAGCTCCATGACCAGGGATCGAACCCAGGTCCCCTGCATTGGAAGGCGGATTCTTTACCACTGAACCACCAGGGAAGTCCCTCCTATTCATTTATGAAGGATATTTTCAGTGGGTGTAGGATTCTGGATCGAGTTCTTTTCTTTCAGCACTTTCCTTCTGGCCTTTAGTATCTGATGAGAAACCCACTGTCATTTGAAAAGTTTTTCTCATCTATAAGTTGTCATTTCTCTTTTTGCTGCTTTTGAAATTTTTTTTCTTTGCTTTTAGTTTTCAGAAGTTTGACTATTACGTGTTGGTTTGACTTTCTTTGGTGTCTCCTATTTGGGGTTTCCTCAGCTTACTGAATCTATAGGTTTGTATCTTTTGCCAAATTTGGGGAGCTTTCAGCCATTCAAGTACTTTTTCAGACTTGCACTCTTTCTTCTTTCCTTCTGGGGAAGAAGACATGAGTGTTAGATCTCTATTATAGTCTTGAATATCCCTGGGACTCTATTTTTTTTTTTCAGTTTATTTTCTCTCTGTTGTTTCAGGTTCAGGTTCACTAATTCTTTCCTTTGTCCCGTCCATTCTTCTGTTTAGCTCATCTACTGCGTTTTGGTTTTGGTTTTGGTTATTGTATTTTTCAGTTCTAAAATTTCCATTTGGTTCTTCTTTATACTTTTAATTTATTTGCTGATACTTTATATTTCCTTGCTGAGGCCTTCTATTTGTTTCAAACACATTTGTAATCGCTTGTTGCAGCATTTTTATGATGGTTGCTTTAAACCATTGTCAGATAATTCTAACATCTTTGACATCTTGGTGTTGGCATCCATTGATAGTCTTTTTATTCAATTTGAGATTTTCCTGGTTCTTTATATGGTGAATGATTTTTAATTGAAACCTGGACGTTTTTGGTACTATAAGACTCTGGATCTTATTGAAACCTTCTCTTTTGGCTGGCTTCCTTTGACACCACTCAAGCAGGAGAAGGAGTGCTGTTGCCTCCTTACTGCTGGTGAAGGTAGACGTTCAGGTTCCCCACTTGTTGACACCTGAAGAGGGAAATTCCTTGTTACTGATGGGTGTATGTGAGGTTTTTCGCTCCTACCCAGCCTCTGCTGATACCTCTTTGTCCAGAAGCAGTAGAAGAGGTAGGAGGGCCTCATTACTGCTCCTCATGTGACCTCCACTGTCACCACAGAGAGCAGGTAGCTTTGTTATCACTAAGCAGTGGCAAACGTCCTGACTCTCTGGTAGGCCTCCACAGGTACCACCCCAGTGGGGAGGAGGAGAGGTTACTTGTTACTTCCTGGTGGGAGTGAAAGTCCAGGCTCCCATTGGTCTCTACCAACACCACGGGGTATGAGAGTTGTAGGGTAGGGCTTATTTCGACCTTAGAAAGGTCAAAGCCTGGGCTACCCAAAGTACCCAGATTCCCTCTTTACCTGGGTCGTGACTCTTTTCCTAGAAATTGCAAGCCTTCAGACTCCTTTTTCATCTTTGGAAATTGCACGGACTTTGACTAGTCTCCTTTCTCCCCTCCCCCTCCCTAGACCATTGGAAAGTGGAGGCAGGGAGAGGCTTTACATATTAAGGGAAGAAGGGAGGAAGGCTTCCCTTTTCTGCAGGTCTACCTTTTTTGTTTAAAATTTGGACATCTCCACTACTTGGATTGATCTTCTGTTACTACTCTTGAAAAAGATTCCTACATGCTTGATAATGTCCTCGACTAGTATAGTTTTTTGACTTTATGCTAAAAGACTTTTTTTGTGTGTGTGTGTGTGAATCTCTTTATATCTGCATCCAAATTGAACCAGAAGAGGTAAGGAGGGAATGAAAAAGGGAAAAAGGAGGATCAGAAGTAACAACTATTGAATACTTGTTATAGGCTGGGGAGGTGTTGGGAGGTCATGTCAGGGACTAGGGCAAGAACTGTGTCCAAGGTACATTATTCCCATCTTACATGCAGAGAGATAGCCTCAGAGAGGTTAGTCACTTACCCCAGGTCAAACAGCTAGTATATCATGGAAGAGTGATTATACTGAGGAATATGTTTTCAAAGTGTATGATCTTGATAAAGAAAATGTAGTATATACATACAATGGAATATTAATCAGCCTTAAAAGGAAGGAAATCTTGCCATTTGTGACAACACAGAAGAACCTGGATGACATTATGCTAGGTGAAATATACCAGTCATAGAAAGATAAATACTGCATAATTCCATTTATGTAAGGTACCTAAAATATTCAAATTCATAGAAGCAGAGAATAGAAAGGTGGTTGCCAGGGGTTGAAGGGACGGGGGAATGGGGAGTTGTTCAATTACACAGTTATATGTGATGAATAAGTTCTGGAAGTCTGCTGTACAACATAGTACCCATAGTAAAAACTACTGTATTGTACACTTGAAAATATGTTTAAGAGCATAGGTTTCTATCAAGTGTTCTTTATCACAAACAAAAGTACACTTCACTTGTGCTTTCACGTGTACTTTTCATGTTGTATCTAAGAAGCTTTTGTTTAACCCAAGGTCACAAAGATTTACTCCTATGTTTTCTTCCAAGTGTTTCATAGTTTCAGCTGTTATATGTAGGGTTATCATCCATTTTTAGTTAATTTTTGTGTAAAGTGTAAGAAAGTAGTTCAACTTCATTCTTCTGCTTGTGGATATCCAGTTGTTCCAGCACCATTTGTTGAAAAGTATTCTTTTCCCATTGAGTTGTCTTGGCTTCCTTGTCAGAAATCAGTTGACCATAATAAATGTAAAAGTTTATTTCACACTCTCAAATCTATTTCATTAACCTATTATGTCTGTCTTTATAGCAGTACTTTGTAGCAGGTTTTGAAATTGGGAAACGTGAGTCTGCCAACTTCATTATTTTTCAAAATTGCTTTGACTGTTCTAGGTCCTGTGCATTTTCATATGAATTTTAGCATAAACTTGTCAATTTCTGCAAGAAAGCCAGATCAGATTTTTCTAGGGATTGCATTGAATTTGTAGATCAGTTTGTGGAGTGGCCATCTTAATATTGTCTTCCAATCTATGAACATGGGATACCTTTCCATTTATTTAGATCTTCCCTTTCTTTCGACATGTTTTGTGTTTTTGAGGGTACAAGTTTTGTATTTCTTTTGTTAAATTTTTTTCTAAGTGTTTTGTTCTTTATTTAACATCTTTATTGGAGTATAATTGCTTTACAATGGTATGTTAGTTTCTGCTTTATAACAAAGTGAATCAGCTATACATATATATACATCCCCATATCTCCTCCCTCTTGTGTCTTCCTCCCTCCCAGCCTCCCTTTCCCATGTCTCTAGGTGGTCACAAAGCACTGAGCTGATCTCCCTGTGCCATGCAGCTGGTTCCCAATAGCTATCTATTTCACATTTGGTAGTGCGTATATGTCCATGCCACTCTCTCACTTTGTCCCAGCTTACCGTTCCCCCTCCCTGTGTCCTCAAGTCCATTCTCTATGTTTGTGTCTTTATTCCTGTCCTGCTCCTAGGTTCTTCAGAAGCTTTTATTTTTAGATTCCATATATATGTGTTTATGCTAAAAGACTTTATGCTATGTCTCCTGCAGCCACTTTGGTTTATCTTACAAATCCCTTCTGTTAATATCCCTTGGTGTTGCCTGGCAGGAACCCCTTCCCCACTCTGGGTTCACCCACCCCCACGAAGGGGAGAGACTAAGGGCCATCTAGAGATAAGGTCATTTTTCATGTTAGTTTCCCCCAGTAGATGGTGAACTCATTGAAGGCAGAATCTTTCACTAGCTCTGCCTGTAGGATTCAGTCAAACTGTGTGGGATCCATGGGAATGATTTTGTAAAATACATGCCTTGGAAGAATCAACATTGTGAAAATGACTGTACTACCCAAAACAATCTACAGATTCAATGCAATCCCTATCAAGCTACCACTGGCATTTTTCACAGAACTAAACTAGAACAAAAGATTTCACAATTAGTATGGAAACATAAAAGACCCCGAATACCCAAAGCAATCTTGAGAAAGAAAAATGGAGCTGGAGGAATCAGGTTCCCTGACTTCAGACTATACTACAAAGCTACAGTAATCAAGACCGTATGGAACTGGCAAAAAAACAGAAATATAGATCAGTGGAACAAGGATGCAGACCTCCTAGAGAGTGGACTTGATATGGGGAGAGGAAAGGGTAAGCTGGGACGAAGTGAGAGAGTGGCATGGACATATATACACTACCAAATGTAAAATAGATAGCTAGTGGGAAGCAGCGGCATAGTACAGGGAGATCAGCTCGGTGCTTTGTGACCACCTAGAGGGGTCGGATAGGGAAGGCGGGAGGGAGGGAGATGCAAGAGGGAAGAAATATGGGGACATATGTATATGTTTAACTGATTCACTTTGTTATAAAGCAGAAACTGACACACTATTGTAAAGCAATTATACTCTAATAAGGATGTTAAAAATAAAAAAAATAAAATACATGCCTCTTCCTCCCCATCTGGGGGGAATCTCAGATTGAGTAGGCAGGGAACTCTGGGCTAGGATTTGGAGAAGGAGCAGAGCACGTCCTGAGAGGAAGGGGCGCTAAGGGATGGCAGGTGGACACCTGCATTCTCAGAGTTTTCTTCTCTCTCCAGGCAGGAATGTAACTCATGTCAGGCAAGTAACTCATGGGTGTGTGAGGACCACAGAACTTGTGCTGGAGAAAAATGAGCAAAAGAAAAAAAAAAAGTTGAGAAAACTGTTAAACTTAGAAGGTACGGAGAGAGAACTCAGTGACACTGCAGGGCAGTGTCCTCCACCTTGAAGAGTCTGGGTTTGCATTTCCCTGAAAAGGGGCTGAGGGAGGGAGTGGCTCTACTTCCTGCCCAGGGCTGTGTACACACTGAGACCCCAGCAGCAAGTGGGTGTCTTCAGCTGAGAAGTGAGAAGAACACACCCCATGGTGGGAACCCTCCAGGGTTGTGCTCACCCCTCCCCTCCTGTGTTAGTACAGCTGACCAGGTGAAGCATGCTTGCTTCTAGATGCAGAGACTCTTAGCTGGAAGGACTTGAGCTCCTGCTAGAGTGATGGTTACAGATGTGCCTTCCTGGGTGAGGTTCCACAACCTAGGAAAAGGCATCAATAGTGGCCGATAAATTAGAGAAACGACATTTAAGGTTGTTCTTGATAGACAATGCAGGGGAGTAGACAACACTTAAGCAGTATCTGCTGTGGAGAGGCTGGTGGAAATGTTGGGGAGCCAGGTCTCCATTTTCTTTGCTTCTGAATCTCCCAGGCAAGATCCTCCTCTTATCTTGCACTCAAGAAATAGACAAATATAGTAATTCTTGCCTCCTTCATTTATGAGTGGACAGATGGTATACGTGCCAAGCTAGTCATGGGAAGGAATGTTTTATTTTCTCTTTTAACTAACTAGGCAGGAATGATTATCTGAAGATGTGTTTTATTTGGCCCTTGCAGTATTTTTTTTAACATCTTTATTGGAGTATAATTGCTTTACAATGGTGTGTTAGTTTCTGCTTTACAGCAAAGTGAATCAGTTATACATATACATGTGTTCCCATATCTCTTCCCTCTTGCGTCTCCCTCCCAACTCTTCATGACGTTTTTTTTAATTAGATTCCATATATATGTGTTAGCATACAGTATTTGTTTTTCTCCTTCTGACTTACTTCACTCTGTATGACAGTCTCTAGGTCCATCCACCTCACTACAAATAACTCAATTTCGTTTCTTTTTATGGCTGAGTGATATTCCATTGTATATATGTGCCACATCTTCTTTATCCATTCATCTGTTGATGGACACTTAGGCTGCTTCCACGTCCTGGCCATTGCAGTAAACAGAGCTGCAATGAACATTTTGGTACATGACTCTTTTATGCGCCACCAGGGAAGCGCCTTGCAGTATTTTTAAAAAACAATTTGAACTGGCTGCCAGTTCAAATCAGGATATTTCACTTAAAAAAAAAAAAAAGCCAATTTCCAGATATTAAAAGTCTTGAGCTCCCCAAAGTCACTGTGTCCTGGAGGTGCATTGCAGGTGCCATCTTATGATGGGACATGCCTACTCCAGTTTGCTGAAGACCCCTCTGCCCTCCCAGCTTCCTCACTTCCATAAGTTACTTACCTGGCCTTTGTCAGCATTTGGGTCTGTGACCCCTGCTTTAATGGCTAGCAGGTCAGATAAGGGACCTCTGGGCAGGAGGGAGTCTAAATTTCTGGGTTTTGGGGACCACCTGGGGCATGTCAAGGCCCCCAGAGTAAAGGACAAAGGTTACTCCTTATCCAGCAGGAAAACTAAAATTAATTAAGTAATCTTTAGATGCAAGGTAATTATTAAAATGGTTCAAGAGACAGGTAATAAAGGGAGTTGGATGGACGCCAAACATCCAGACTTCTTTACTGGAACCAAACTAAGAACAAGGGGGACTCTGTCCTCCCCTGTGCCCACCTGTCCGAGCACTTGCCACAGGAAACTATAGTGAGCTGTTTATGGGTTTGCCTCTCACTAATCCTCATGTTTTTCGTCTGTAAAATGAGGCCAATCATCCTTCCTGCCACACCCCAGGCACCCAGTCTCGTGCAAAGGAACCCATATAAGAAAGGGCTCTACGAACTATAAAGTGCTGTGTTATTAATTACCAAATAATGATTAAGCTAAACTTGAAAGCAAACCCGAAGACTGCTGCTGAGTTTGTTGGGAGAAACTGAATTTACTTCAAATCAACAAACCTGTATTAGAATGTCAGCATTACATTGGGTCCTGTGATGGTTAATTTTTTATATGTCAACTTGGCTAGGCTATGGTGTCCAGTTGTTTGATCAAACACTAGTTTAGATGTTGTTGTGAAGGTATTTTTTAAAGATGTTATAAACATTTAAATCAGTAGGTTTTGAGTAAAGCAGATTACCCCCCATAATATGGGTGGGCCTCATCCAATTAGGTGAAGGCCTTAAGTAAGAATACTGATGTCCCCCGAGGAAGAGGGAATTTTGTCTCTAGACTGCACTGCACATTTCAGACTTGCCAGTTCCTACAATCATATGAACCAATTCCTTAAAATAAATCTCTTTCTCATATATATAAAAAACCAGTAGGATATATATGTATATCTCCTATTTGGTTTTGTCTCTCTAGATAGCTCTAAGACAAAAGCCAAAGCATGCTTTTTTTTAAAAAAATATTTATTTATTTATTTAGCTGTACGGGGTCTTAGTTGCGGCACACAGGATCTTTGTTGTGGCATGTGGGATCTTTAGTTGCAGCATGCAGAATCTTTCTTAGTTGCAGCATGCAGGTTCTTAGTTGCAGCATATGAGATCTAGTTCCCCAACCAGGGATCAAACCCAGGCCCCCTGCATTGGGAGTGTGGAGTCTTAACTGCTGGACCACCAGGGAAGTCCCCCAAAGTATGCTTTCACATAACATAATTTATCTCATTTAGTGTTCACAACGTTCTCTCAGAAGTAGGTATCATTGGCTCCATTTTGCATTTGCTTTTGAGAACGCTGAAAGGACAGAGAGAGATTAAGAAATCTACCCAGGTCATAGGAAGAACAGATGTTTGAAGGAAGACATATCTGGATGCAGAGCCACCCCATGGAGTCATAGCTGAGACAAGAGCAAGGTGTGGGTACGAGAAATGGGCCTCTTTACCCTTCCAGATCTTTCTGTCCTGTCATCCTCTGTCATGATGTCCTTTTTGGTCCCTCTCCAAGTAACAGTCATCTGGAGACCATCAGGGAGCCAAGCTGAGCTGGACAATGACAGCGTCCCAAGCAGGCAAAGGCGTTCTAGGGAATGTGCGTGTGCAGCTTGGACATAGGCTTTTGAGGCAGAGGTGGTGGAAAGTCCTACTCTCAGGGTGAGATTACATCTCATGTACTTCATTACCCAATTCTTTAGGTTGCAAGTGATGAAGATGCAAATCAAATTGAAGTAAATATAAAAGGGAATTTACTGGCTTATGTAATGAAAAGGCCAAAAGTTTGGGTGTGATGGGATCTGGGTTCCTAAGCTATGTCATCAGGAGTGTCTGTGTTTCATCATCTTTTGGTTCTGCTTTTCTTTGTGTTGGCCTTATTGTCTAGCAGATTTTTCCCTAATGGTAGCAAGACAGTGATGAACATGTCCACATTTCCATCCCTCCAAGTGAGGCTCGCCAGCAGAGAGAGAGAGAGAGAGAGAGAGAGAGGGAACACCTGCCTCCCAACTGTTCCACCATATCCTGAAATTGACTCTCACTGGGTCATCTTGGAACAGGTGCTCACTCAGGACCCATCTCTGGGGCCAGAGGTGTGGAATATGATGTGTTCCCCACTGGGGTCAATCCAAGCTCTGGACAGCCTAGAGTATATCAAAGTCCCTCCTGACTTTCTGACATAAAAGAATTCACAGAGGAAGTAATTAATAGATTTACCTAACTGAAAACTAAGAGTTTGGATGTCAACATTCATGATAAACAAAAGAAAAATGAAAACAGAATATGGGACAAAAGCATTTTCCAAATTCATGGTTAATAATCTTAGAACGGTCTTAAAATATAAAGAGTACACACATTGATAGGAAAACATTGGCTCTATGACTTAGAAAAATGGACAGTTGGCAGCACCACTTAGGCATCCCAAAGGCACCTCTCTCAGTCTCTCTTCTCTGTCTCTATAGAGATCAAACAAATGTGGCAGATGGTTAAAACTGGTGAATCCAGGTAAAGGTTATATGATGTGTATTGTAGTACTCGTTTAACTCCTTAGCTTTGAAATATTTAAAAACAAAAAGTCGGGGAAAACAATGAAAGAAACTTTCTTAATTTTAATTCTTAATCTAGTTAAATATTTCAGCAGTCAGTTTTTAGGCTGCTTAAAATGGCTCATCTGATTTTTTCAAAATCTGAAGATGAAAAAATTTGAAGTGAATTTCCCCAGAGTTCCTCTGATATTTCTCTTCCTATTTCCGTAGTCAGAACAATAATTCTTGTCTGACAGGAGGACAGCTGGGTGCTTTCAGCCTGGATAAGGCCCAGGCAACACAAATCCGTGGGCTGAAACGGAAGGCTACCATAACTTTAAAACATCCAGTTACACGTTAATAACATGAGAGAGGAGGCACCCTCTCTTTACTTTAAAGAATGGAAGTTCCCAAATTAGAAGCAGCTTCCTGGAAAGAGCATGACTGAGTAGTAACCTGGTACAGCATTCATCTCCCAGCCTGGCCACTTTCTGCTCGTGAGACATATCCAATAATGATCACCACCACCACCACCATGAATATTCATGGAGCCCTGGCTATGTGCCAGGTCCAGGTCTAAGAACTTCACAGCTATGAATTCATATTAATTCCTTTAATTCATGTAATTCAGTTAATTATGAGGTGAACTATTCTTGTCACTCTCACTTTATAGAGGAAGAAACTGAGTCCAAAAGTGTTGAGAGCTTCCCCAAATCTCACAGCTGGTTGGTGAAAGAGTTGGGATTTGCACCAGGCTGTGACCCTCTGGAGCTGCCCCTTGTCACTACTACACAGTATGGTCTTTCAGTCATGACCTTAGGGAGAAGAATTACAATAAAAGGCAACTGGCTGGTGGTTTGCTTTTGAGGAGGGACTGGTCCACGTGCATGTGGACCTTTAACACCCGTAGGCAGAGCGAACAGTAGGTTAACCATGGGGTTACCATTATGATTGGGCTGTTCCAGGGGAGGTGTCTGCAAGGTAACCAACCTCAATCCACAAAATGGAAGCTCCTGTATAAGGAATGAGATAAAATTCCATCCCAGTCAGTTCTGGGTGGCAGGTGGGTCAGCCACCAAGTTCCCGGGAGCCAGCTGTCTAGCTGAGGTTGTGTGACTGAACTTCCTCTTCTCATGAAAATCTGGGGGCCTGCTTGTCTCTCTACTGCACACTCTCACCCTTCTCCAGTGATAGCGGAAGAGGCACCAGGATTTCATATCAGCTCAGCCAGAAAGGCTCCTTGGGGGCAGGAACCAGTCACAGATACGCTCAGGGAAGGAGGGACGTGAGCTCAGGGGAAGATCATGTACTTTGTCAGCCTGAAGTTGTACCCCAAACCCTCTAACACCTTTTGCAGGTAACAGCCGGCACAGTGGTGTGACTCTGACTTGGAAGGACACTGTGAATGATTTCTCAGACTTTGGGGGCTGCCTTGTGGTGAGTGCAGATCAGGCCAGCGGCGTGGAGGGCTGCGGACAGCCTTCCTGCGGTCACCTAGCTCAGTGCCTCTGTGCAGCAGACAGACACGCAAGGGTAGCTCCTTTCTTTGAGTCAGTTTGTACCACGATGCTGGCATTTCCCTAGTTGGGAGGATGCCAGTCTTTGGGGTATGCATGTTCCCCAGACTGCTCCACCTCAGCTGGTTCCTTGAATCAGAAACACAAGGGAGGAAGTCAGCTTGTCCTCACGGCACATCTCTTGTCCCATCAAGCATAGAGGTACCCCTGCTGGAATAGCCCCTCTTAGCCTCTCCTCCGAGGGCCTTGGACTCTTTTCAGGATAAGTTGTGGCTTCTTTTGTCTAGTTTTAGAAGGTCACTATTTGGATTTTGCTCATAGCTGTGAAAATAAAAACAGGATTTATAATGCTGGGGATTAAGGAAGGGTTTTGCAACTCATACCCCGAAGGAGAAGTATTGGCTTCCTCAGCTTCCCCCTAACAGTGGAGATTAATGTCACTCCACCACACTGGTGACTAACAGGCAGTGGGAACTAAAATAGATCTCCGTCATGCTGGGAAGGGAGTGAGGGTACCGAGGGCGTCCAGCTCCCCGCCCTTCTTGGCTGACGGGCTGGCAGGTGAAGGCCAGGTGTGGACTGGCAAAGTCTCCCTGTGGGAAGTAAGCCAGGCACAAGTCCTGTGTACGGGCACGTGGCCACAGTTCTGGGGGCAGCCTCCTGCATGGACCACACTTCCCCAAAGGTCCAGCCTGGGGAGGAAGGGACATGGGGGCAGATGGTCCAAGGCTTCCCTCCTCACATTAGGACCCTCCAAACCATTCCTGTCATTCCTCTCCCCCTGTCCTTCTGCAGCCTTTCTGGCTGGGGATTGTGGCTGGAGGGCAGAAGTGGAAAGAGAAAAGGGAAAGGAAGAAGACGGAAAAAAAGAATAACATCAGGAGGGCCACTGAAGATGGAGAGAGGGGAGAAGGAAAGTGGTCCCAGAGGTTGGGAAGTTGGGGACATTTGTGGAGGCTCAACCCAGCTCTATTTGAAACACTTCCACCAGAATTAAGCAAATTCTTAAATTCTTATGACAGCGGTGGTGGCATGAGGAGGTGCCCTCAAACCTCCAACTGTGCGGGAGTAATTGACCACTGTGCTCTGAGGCGGTTCCCCCTCTGGTGATGAGTGTGGCAGGAACTCATCACCTGGGCGGGTCCACCCCTGGCAGAGGTGGGACTCCTCTGGCAGTGACTTTGGCTCTATGACACCCCAGTGGCCTTGCCAAAACTGTCCTTCCCTCTCTCCAGCCCAGGGGACACACCTGCATTGTGGTCTGAAGGCTCTCCCAGCCCTCCATGCCTCGCCCACCTCCCTCACAGGTGTTTTCCCTAACACATCGCTCTCGTGTCTGATTCCCTTCCTGTCTTGGCATCTGCTTCTGTGACCCCCTGAACTAGCAGAAACCTTAACACTAAATACTAGTGTTATGTTTGTATTACAGCTGAGAAAACCAAGGCACAGAGAGATACAGTGAATTACTTCCAGTTTTGCAGCCAGTATGTGACAGAGCTGAGACTTGAACCCACCTGCTAAACCACCAAACTGCTCTGTTACCATTTCACTCACGGGGCAGCTGAATGTGAGACAAGTTCAGAGATGAACTCACGGTCACTTGGCTAGTGTGGCCTAGAGACCCTAGGGAACATTCGAGACCTAGTGAACACCAACCCTCAGTTGTCTGGGGCCCCTAGCGCCCCTGGGTGAGGATGACATCTTCCTATGGCTTTCTGGAGTCACAGGGGCAGTTGACAGGTGTCAGGGACAAGACTGTGCTCTCTGATGGCATCCCCCATGTTTGCCAGACATCATCCATCCCCTGCCAGGCATTCACGTCTCCTGGGGAGCTGTCAGGGGTACACTCGGAGGCTCCAAACAGTGCAGCCTTGCTGGCTTCTAGATCTCGGGAAATGGTCTTGCTCCTCAGAGGGTTTGGCGGATTCCCAGGAAGCGCTGGGGCCCGATGCCTCCTGCTTTTCCTTCTCTGTGCCTTTCACATCGCAGGGCCCAGGAACCTCTACACAGGGGCAGCTCCCGGATACCTAATGCCTTCCTGCTTTACCATCCTGTAATTAGGGGAAAAAAGTTAGCAAATTGTGGTTTTGATTTAAGAAATAAATTTAATTCATGCAAATGATCCATCCTCAAAAAATGAGTCATAAATATAGACATTCATTCTTCTTTAGATATGTTTAAATATAGCTCACAAATATCACTACACCACTAACTATAGCTCCTTCTACAACTTCAAGGTGCCTCCTACTCAACCAAATGTCAAGATTTTGTCAGAGGAAACTTAGTCACTATTTTTCTTTTTTTCCCCAGCTTTATCGAGATGTAATTTACATATAACATTATGTAAGTTTACAGTATAGAACATGATGATTTGATACCCGTATATATTGCAAAATGATTACCACAATAAGGTAAGTTAACACATCCATCACCTCACATAATTACCTTTCTGTGGGTGTGGTGAAAACATTTAAGGTCTATTCTCTCAGCAGCTTTCAAGTATACAATACAGTATTGTTCACTATAGTCACTGTCCTGTACATTAGATCCTTAGAACTTATTCATCTTATAACCAGAAGCTTGTGCACTTTGACCAACGTCTCCCCATTTTCCCCACCCAACAGGCCCTGGCAACCACCATTCCACTCTCTGTTTCTATGAGGTCAGCTTTTTTAGATTCCACATATGAGTGAGATTATATAGTATTTGTCTTTCTCTGTCTGACTTATTTCACTTAGCATAACGTCCTCAAGATTCATCTATATTGTTGCAAATGTCAGATTTTCTTCTTTTTTGTGGTTGAATAATGTTCCATTGAATGCATATACCACATCTTCTTTATGCATTCATCCACCGATGGTTACTAGGTCGTTTCCCTGTCTTGGCTAATGTAGATACGGCTGCAGTGAACATGGAGGTACAGATATTTCTTCAAGATACTGATTTCTTTTCTTTTACGTATATACCCAGAAGTGGAATTGCTGATCATAGGGTAGTTCTATGTTTAATTTTTTGAGGAACCTCCATACTGTTTTCTGTATTTATTGTATCAGTTTACTTTACCACCAACAGTGCACAAGCGTTTGCTTTTCTCCACATCCTTGCTAGCACTTACCTCTTGTCTCTTGACAGTAACCATTCTAACATGTGTGAAGTGATATCTCATTGTGGTTTTGATTTGCATTTCCCTGATGATTAGTGATATTGAGAACCTTTTCATGTACTTGTTGGCCATTTGTGTGTTTGGAACAATGTCTATTCAGGTCTTTTGCCCATTTTTTATTCAGTTAATCACTATTTTTCTTGCTCCATTCATTTTACCCCAGTAAACCTTTCCTAATATTTTGCCTATTCTGAATAGCAGCTGCTGACATTACCCAGCATATGTCACTAAACACACAAGTCATATACTTCCAAGGGCTCTCTCATGTTAACTACAGAGCAGAATAACACCTCTTGCATCCTCACGCACTCCACCCTTCATATTCTGATAAACAAAACTGGGTTCATGAAAATGCATATTAAAACTTCAGGTCCCACATAGGTCCCATGGTGGCTCTAAACCAGCATATGCAGCTCAGGCACTTTGGGAATCGCCATAGGTTACTCGGGATGCCTGTGCTTATGAGGTCTCAAGCTCATATGCATCTTTACCCCATTCCACTCATGAAGAGGAAAGAGAACTGAGGGGCCCATGGGCAGTCTTCTAGATACTGAAATGAAGGCCAGTAGGGCTTGGGAGGAGGGGTCTTTAAACTTTGGCACAGCAGACAGAGGACAAGGAATGTGAGCCTGGGTTGAGCCCCTGCCTCGTGCTAAGCACTGTCGTAGCTGTTTTTACTGCGGTCTCGCATTTTCTCCTCTGAATATAGGTATCACCACCCCATTTTTCTGATGAATAAACTAAGGCCCAAGGCGGTTAAGTTATTTCCAAAGACCAACACTCTCAGGACAGAAGATGCCTCCCCAGTGAGCCTGGACTCAGAGGGTAGATCTTCACGGATAAGAGAGTAGGAAGATGGCCTTGGCATCCTTTTGGCCTCATTGGAGGCTCTGTGAAGTCAGAGATGCCAGGCCCTGTGGTTAGACACCTGTAACACTTGGAAAGAGGGGGAGTCTGTGAGGCAGGTGTTCCCTTAGCCTGGGAGTGACCAAAGGTGACCAGGGTGAGTGGAATAGAACTTCCCGAAAGACCAAGCTTGATGACCTGGGCCCTTATGTCTCCTAAGTTGGCTCTGACATCGTATTTAGGGTCTGCGCAGTGTTTTCAGTTCTCTTTTGCCAGTAAAGGCACAGGAGATTTCAGACACAATTTCAGTTCTTCATTGCTGCCATTGTATCATCCCCAAACCAAGCATTTTCAAAAAACCCTTCCTTTGGGACTTCCCTGGTGGTCCAGTGGTTAAGACTCCGCACTCCCAATGTAGGGGACCCGGGTTCAATCTCTGGTCAGGGAACTAGATCCCACATGCTGCAACTAAAAGATCCCGTATGTGGCAACGAAGATCCCATGTGCCGCAACGAAGACCCGCCGCAGACAAACGAACAAATAAATAAATAAATAAAACATTTTTTTAGAAAAAACAACAACTTCCTTCTCTAAGGATCTGGTAGCATCTTACTGGTTCATGCCTCTTTGGGTAAGATACCTGGATGCCTTTAGGAAGTAGCCAAATCAAGTGTGATAAATACTCTAAAGATTGGCATTGGCATCAGCTGCCTATGATTTTCCCCAGCCTGCGAGTATCTGTCTGTACTTTGAGTAATGATGGATTAATGCAGAGTCATTTCTGCTCCCTCTGAGCAATTTACATTAATGACCACGATAAACATGCTGTAACTGAGTCATTTTCTTGATTTTAAGGTTTAAATGGCATCTGGCTATGTACACTACTATGTATAAAATAGGTAAACAACAAGGACCTACTGTGTAGTACAGGGAACTATATTCAATATCTTTTAATAACCTATAATGGAAAAGAATCTGAAAAAGAATATATATATAACTGAATCGCTTTGCTGTACACCTGAAACATTGTTAATCAACTATACTTCAGTTACATAAGTAAATAAATACCATTTGGCTAGCAGCCTCTGGGCAGCCCCTTCCAATATTTCATTAAAGTGCTAATGAGCACATAGGAAAATATGAAAATGCTCAGTAATGCTACCGGCTAAGACCAAAAGCACCTCTGACTGAATCGGGGAGGAATCGGAATTTACTACAAGGTAGGGTCATTTTTAAAGAGAAACCACTGTGAGTTTTGTTTTATGAAACAGAAAAATAGAAAATGACAGCAGGAAAAAATACTTGTAATATATGACAGACAAGAGATTATTATATTTCCTCTGGAATGAGCTCTTAAAAATCAATTTAAGGGCTTCCCTGGTGGCACAGTGGTTAAGAGTCTGCCTGCCAATGCAGGGGACACGGGTTCGAATTGCCGCAACTAGAGAAAAGCCTGCGTGCAGCAACGAAGACCCAACGCAGCCAAAAATAAATAAATAAATTTATTAAAAAAATAAATGTATAAATATCAAACATACCAACATGTGCAAAAGACACCAGGAGGCAATTCACACAAAAATACAAGTTAATTACTCAGTAAATGTTGGAGTTTCTACTCTGTGTCAGACACATTTGAGGTACTGTTGGTCTGGTCATTACAAACCAACATAGAAGAGAAATAAGAAACAAACAAATATGTAGTATAATAGCAAGTAGAGATAAAGGGTAAGAAAACAAAGAGAGCCAGGAATAGGGGTAGGGAGTGAGATGGTGGTGAAATCTTTGTTTTAGTTGGGGTGATTTGTGAAGGTTTGTCTGCAGAGGTGACACTGAAGCAGAGGTTGAGTGAAGCTAGGGGGTGAGCCATGCACAGATCTGATAAAAGACCTCCCCACTTCCCAAGAGAAAAGGACCCCAGGCAGAGAAAGGAGCAAGTGTAAATGGCCTGTGGTAGGGAAGAGCTCAGCCTGTTTCAGGAAGAGCTAAGAGGTCTGTGTGGCTAAATGGAGTGTGGGAGGCTAGTCTTGGGATATGAGACTGGGAAAGGAGGCAAGGGCGGGATCATGTAGGGCCTTGTAGATACTAGTACAGAGTTTGAGTTCATTATTTATTTTTTCTTTTTGGCTGAGTCAGGTCTTTATTTGCGGCACGCGGAGATCTTTTGTTGCGGTGTGCTGTCTCTTCGCTGCAGTGCTTGGGCTTCTCTCTAGTTGTGGCGTGCGGGTTTTCTCTCTCTAGTTGAGGGGCGCAGGCTCAGTAGTTGTGGCATGCGGGCTTATATGCCCTGCAGCATGTGGGATCTTAGTTCCCCGACCAGGGTTCAAACCTGCATCCCCTGCATTGCAGGATGGATTCTTTACCACTGGACCAACAGGGAAGTCCCGAGTTTGGATTCATTCTAAGGGAGGTGGGGATCCACTGGGTAGTCTCAAATGGAGAAGTGACATGATCTGATTGGAAATTAGGAGGACTCCCAGGGGACAGTGCAGGGAATGGATCATGGAGTGAAAGCAGAGAGGGTGTGGAGTTGTCTGGGAGAAGGAAGGTGATATGTTGGATGGAGGACAGTGCTGGAAGTGGTGAGAAGCAATCTGGTGGAGAATTGGTTTTGAAAAAAGTGCTGGCTGGGGCTTGCTGGTGTGTTGGAAAGAGGGCTTTTTGACCAGAGCAACTGGAGGAATGAAGTTGTCATTTACTGAGACAGTGAAGAGTGCAGGGCTTTGTGATGATGCTGGAAGATACTTATTGTCCAGGGGAAGTTGTTAGGGAATTGAATGTTCACACCTGGCCTCTGGAGAAGTCTGGGTGGGAGAAAAATGTTTGGGCATTGTCAGTGTGAAGAGATGATGTTTAAAGCTTTGCAGTGAGCTGAGATCTCTAGGGGAGTGAGTGTAGACAGAGAGGAGAAGAGATATGGGGACCCAGCCCTGGGGGCCTCGATGTTTTTGTTTGAAATATTTATTTATTTATTTATCTATCTATTTATTTATTTGGCTTCACTGGGTCTTAGTTGCGGCACGCAGAATCTTCATTGCTGCATACGGGATCTTTAGTTGCAACATGCAGGATCTTTAGTTGCAGCATGCTGGATCTTTTAGTTGAGGCATGTGGGAACTTTAGTTGCGGCATGTGGACACTTAGTTGTGCGGCATGTGGACAACTTTAGTTGCGGCATGTGGGATCTAGTTCCCTGACCCGGGATCGAACCCGGGGCCCTGCATTGAGAATGTGGAGCCTTAGCCACTGGACCACCTGGGAAGTCCTGACCTGGATGTTTTGAGGTCAGGGAGGCGGAAAGAACCAGTGAAGGAGACTGTGAAAGATGAGGCAGTGAGGTGGTCAGAGAACCGGGAGAGAGAGTGTTATCTCCAGCACCAAACAGAGGAGGGAGCGATACACTTTGTCAAATTCTCTGGTGAGCTGATAAGGTGGGCCTGACTGTAGACTATAGTATTGAGCCACCTGGAGAGCATTGGTGACTTTGCCAAGAGCATATCTGAGGGGGTGGTAAGAAGACAGTTCAAGAGAGAATGGGGGCCAAGGAACAGGAGACAACTCTTCTACGTATCTCTAAATGGAGAAGAGATATGAGACAAGAGCTGGAGGAGATACGGAATCAAGATGAGGGTTCTAAAAGTGAGAGGTATCTGGCCTCCTTGTATGTTTAACTGAGAATTATCCAGCAGAGAGGAGAAATTGGTTGTGCGGGAGAGAAGAGGCAAATGCAGGAAGACAATCCTTGGGGAAGCAAGAGGGATGGGATCTCTTGCACAAGTGAAGAGTTTGGCTTTTTATTTATTTATTTATTTGGTTGTGCCGGGCCTTAGTTGTGGCTTGAGGGCTCCTTAGTTGCGGCACATGGGCTCTTTAGTTGCAGCATGCGAACTCTTAGTAGTGTCACTCATGTGGGATCTCGTTCCCTGGCCAGGGATCGAAACCGGACCCCCTGCATTGGGAGTGTGGAGTCTTAACCACTGTGCTACCAGGGAAGTCCCAAGAGTTTGGCTTTAGATACGAGCAGGGACAATTCTTCCATCCTACCTGGAGGGAAGGAAGAGTGCACGGACACATCTGCAAGTAGGTGGGAAGATGTGGTAGTGGGAACCCGTGGAAATTCTTTTCTGGTTCCTTCTATTTCTCAGTGGAATAATGTGCTTTGAAATGGGCACTTATCCATCACTGATGGAAGTGTAAATTAGCCTTTTGTTATTAGGCTTCCCAGCTTGGCAGCTGGGCATCCTCTTGTCCCCAAACAGGGCTATCTGGATATGCCAAGGAGTTCTTAGAGTTGTACTGATTGAGTTCCTTGACTGATTGGAGCACCACCTCTGCTAGCAAAAGCTCAAGATACAGGGTGTCTGTAAGTCATTGTGGGTTTGGATTTCTAATCAATTCAGTGCCATATAGGGTAAAAACAATTTGTGAGATGCAGCCCAGAGAGAATTCGCTAGAGATTTAAATAAAATTGCTTATGTTTGTTTTTTTCGTTTCTTTCATTTTACAAGTACTGAGCTCTACATTATACTGAGATGGCTGTATCCAAAATGATGGTGGATGCATTGAAAGTCGACCTTCCTGCAACCAACTGTGTTAAACCTTGAATTAATTCTTTCTTTGTTGCCTTTTGCAGATTGTTTATATTTCATATAGAAGTGAATATTTTAAGCATTCAAACTGCAGAATGACTTCATGGGTGCCCTGTTCATCTCTACTTCTTACCCCTCTAAGACACCTCTCCCTTCCCAGAGCAAGTGTCAGCACCTTCTCTTCCTAGATTTTGTTGGGGTTTTTTCCCTAAATTTTAAATTGTGGCAAAATAACCATAACACAAAATTTACTATCTTAAATTTTAAGTGTACAATTCAGAAGTATTAAGTACATTCATATTGTACAACCATCGCCACCATCCATCTCCAGAACTCTTTTCATCTTGCAACCCTGAAACTCTCTACCCATTAAACAATAACTCCCTATGACCCCTTCCCCCAGATTTTGCATGGCTCAGATAGCCTCTCCTGTGTCCCCTTAACTCAAGTGCTAAGTCATCTCTGTTTCCTTAAAATAACTTATTTTGTGATGTTATTGGTCACTTTTGTTTGTTTTTTTAATTGAAGTATAGTTGATTTACAACGTTGTGTTAATTTCTGCTATACAGCAAAGTGATTCAGTTATACATATATACACATTCTTTTTAAAAAATATTCTTTTCCATTATGATTTTTCATAGATATTGAATATAGTTGTCTGTGGTATACAGTAGGACCTTGCTGTTTATACATTCTATATATAATAGCTTACATCTGCTAATCCCAGCCTCCTACTCCCTCCCTCTCCCAGTCTCCTCCCCCTTGACAACCACGAGTCTGTTCTCTATGTCCGTGAGTCTGTTTCTGTCTCATAGGTAGGTTCATTTGTGTCATATTTTAGATTCCACATATAAGTGATATCATATGGTATTTGTCTTTCTCTGTCTGACTTACTTCACTTAATATGTTCATCTCTAATTGTACCCATGTTTCTGCAAATGGCATGATTTCATCATTTTTATAGCTGAATAGTATTCCATTGTATATATATACCGCATCTTCTTTATCCATTCATCTGTCAATGGACCTAGGTTGTTTCCATGACTTGGCTATTGTGAATAGGGCTGCTATACACATACGGGTGCATGGATCTTTTTGGATTAGGGTTTTGTCTGGATATATGCCCAGGAGTAGGATTGTTGGATCATATGGTAATTCCATTTTTAGTTTTCTGAGGAACCTCCATGCTGTTTTCTATAGTGGCTGTACCAACTTACATTCCTACCAACCATGTAAGAGGGTTCCCTTTTCTCCACACCCTCTCCAGCATTTGTTATTTGTAGAGTTTTTTTTTTAATTTTATTTATTTATTTTTGGCTGCATTGGGTCTTCGTTGCTGTGCATGGGCTTTTTTTTTTTTTTTCTAGTTGTGGTGAGCGAGGGCTACTCTTCATTGTGATGTGTGGGTTTCTCATTGTGGTGGCTTCTCGTTGTGGAGCACGGGCTCTAGGCACGCGGGCTTCCGTAGTTGTGGCGCACAGGCTTAGTTGCTCCGCGGCATGTGGGATCTTCCCGGACCAAGGCTCGAACCCATGTCCCCTGCATTGGCAGGCAGATTCTTAACCACTCTGCCACCAGGGAAGTCCCATTTGTAGAGTTTTTAATGATGGCCATTCTGGCCAGCGTGAGGTGGTACTTCATTGTAGTTTTGATTTGCTTTTCTCTGATAATTAGCGATGTTGAACATCTTTTCATTGCCTATTAGCCATTTGTATTTCTTCCTTGATGAACTCTCTATTTAGGTCTTCTGACCATTTTTATTTTTCTTTCTTTCTTTTTTTTTTGGCCGCGCAGCATGTGGGATCTTAGTTCCCTGACTAGGGATCAAACCCGCGTCCCTTGCATTGGAAGCGTGGAGTCTTAACCACAGGACCACCAGGGAAGTCCCCCTTCTGACTATTTTTCGATTGGGTTGTTTGTTTTTTTGTTGTTGAATTGTGTGAGCTGTTTGTATATTTAGGAAAGTAAGCCCTTGTTGATTGCATCGTTTGCAGATATTTTCTCCCATTCTGTAGGTTGTCTTTTTTTTTTTTATGGTTTCCTTTGCTGTGCAAAACTTATAAGTTTTATTAGGTCCCATTTGTTTATTTTTGGTTTTATTTTTATTGCCTTGGGAGACTGACTGGTCACTTTTAAAATCCACTTATTCCTCTTTTCTTTTGTCTCTGCCAAAGAGCAGCCTTACCACTTCCTCTCAGGAATGGACCTCTTTTTTCCTTCTCTGCCTTGCCTTCTCTGCCTCTTGAAATCAGTAGCTGGTATTTTCTAAAATAACTAAAGCCCATAATATCCTGGCCAAAAAGTCTGGGACGGTGATGGAGTGGGTGCTAAAGTCAGGGATTGGGGTTCTTGGAGTAGAAGCAACTCAGTGTCATTTTTCGAAAAAGCGATTTTGCGGTAGCTAGCAAGAGACACACAGATGCTCAAATCTATTCCTTCGGTAATTCCTATTATACAATAAAAGATATGAACAAGTTTTATGTTCAGCACAGTGTTGTACATAATAGTAAAAAACTGGGAATTGCATCCTGTGAGATAATAGGAAATATATATATTGATCTCTGACCCCCATTCCTGGCACAGAGCTCCTAAAACCCTTATAGTTTCCTAAATGATAAGAACACTAGGAGCATCTTTTATTCTAATGCAGACACTGAGTGGCTGCTGGGTGGGGCTGGTCATCAAAGACTAAGCCTTGATTAGATGGTTAGAATTTTCAGCTCTACCACCCATCCTCCAGAGAGGGGAGGGGGACTGGAAATGGAGTTAATAACTGATCATGCCAAGTGAAGAAGCCTCCACAAAAATCCCAAGAGTATGGGGTTCAGGGAGCTTCCGGGTTGGCGAACACATCCATATATCGGGAGGGTGATGCACCCCAGCTCCGCAGGAGCAGAAGCTTCTGTACTAGGGACCCTCTCAGACCCTTGCCCTATGTATCTCTTCATCTGACTGTTCCTCTGTATCCTTTATTATATCCTTTAATAAACTGGTAAACATAAGTGTTTTCTGAGTTCTGTGAGCTGCTCTAGCAAATTCATCCAACCCAAGGTGTGGTCATGGGAACCTCTGATTTGTAGTCAACTCAGTACTTGTGGGTAGTACTTGTGACAGTACTTGTGGGTAACCTGAGGACCTACTACTTGTGATTGGCATCTGAAGGGGGGTGGGGCAGTCTTGTGGGACTGAGCCCTTAACCTGTGGGGTCTGACACTATCTCCAGGTAGATAATGTCAGAATTGAGTTAAATTGTAGGACACCCAGCTGGTGTCACAGAGAATTGCTTGATGTGGAGAAAACTTCCCACACATTTGGTGAACAGAAGTGTCAGAAATGAAGTGTTCTGTGTGAGTAGTAGAGGAGACACACAGGAGAGAAACACAGTGGGGAAGAACTGGATTTTTCCCTACATAGAAGGAGGAAAAATCTGTGTTTTTCCTTTATACATTTATGTCCATCAGTAGAGGTTTGGCTAGATAAAGTCTATATGGACTTCTGTGCAATCATTAAAATCATGCTTGCCTTTAATGTATGGGAAAATGTTTATGCTACAATGTTAAGTGAAAAAAAAATCTAAAACTGTATCTATGTTATGATCTCAAATCTTTTTTTTTAAATCAAATCTTTTTATTTAAAAAATTATATCTGCAGAGAAAGACATAGAAAACCACCTAAGTGTTAAACAATGTTTTATCTATAGGAGGTGGAATATTGTGTAATTTAAACTTTTTATACACTTCTTTGTTTTTTGTATTTTTTATGACTGTGCTTCTCTTTGATAATCAGAAAAAGATATGAAGAATATAGAACAAGGACATTGAAAACTGAACAATCTTTCCTAGTAGTCAAAGAAGTGTGAATTAAAATTTTATTTTTGTTCCTACCTAAATAAATGAAGAAATATGGGGTAAAAGAGTAATTTTCCTGCTGAGTGTGTCTTGTGGTTTCTAGAGCTGTCTAGGGTGTGTCTCTGGAGGAGCTTTGGCTGTTGCCTAACAACATGCCTCATAGAGCAGAGCAGACATGGCACCATGTATCCTCAAGAAAACATCTTGGCCGTCCTATGGATGGCGGGCATCTTGAAGAAAGACAGGGTATTTCCACGTTTGCAAAAACCTACTTCTCTCACTTGCTCTTGGATAATACTACTCTGGGGTAGTGGTGAATGTGGTCTGGGGAATGTGGTCGCCAACTCAGCTAGTTAAGCAAACAATATTATAGGTCACGTTGAAACTGAAGTGGTCCCCCTGGGCCAGGAGAATGGGGTGCAGGTAGAAAAGAAAATTTGCTTCTGAGTTGGGACAGACTGCCCCAATTTTGAGGGCACTAATGGGACATTGTCTAGGGGCCAGGTGGTACCCAGAGTGGACCTCTCAGAGTTGGGCTGCCAAGTTCCCAGGTGTGGTTGTCAACCTTTTGAGGCCAGAGGAGAATTCTCCCCCCTGGGCTCCCAGGGACAGTGTCTCAGAGAGAGAGAGAGATTATGGAAAGCCCACCAGATACTATCCACATGCCCGATGCAGTGGATTATAAGGGGTGATATCTTTTCCCAGTAACCAAAAGCATGTATTCTCCATCTTTCTTGGTGGTAATGTTCCTGGAAATCCAGCTTCTCCCTCAGATGGTCATTTAATGATCATAGAATAAGCCCAAAGTGAGTAGGATTATTTGGAAGGGACTGGGCATTTCCCTAAGCATTGGGACAGCCCCAGGATGTGGCCAGCCTCTGCAGTGGCCCTTTTCCCAAAGGCTCAGTCTACCCATCCAGATCCTGACGGGAGCGGCTGATAACATTTGCTTCTGGGAATCCTGGTATCCTTTGCCAGTGAGTCTCTGTCTGTTGACCATCTTTCATTAGAGATACTGATGTCACAGAACAGCTGTCACCAAAGGCTGCACCACCCAGGCTGCACCTGTCACCACAAGCAGATCAATTCTGTTAAACTCTGCATTCAGGAGGGCAGACCTTCCCTCTCTGCCTAAATCATCTGCCTGCAGATCCTCTTTCTACGGGTTTTCCATTGACCACCTGTATTCTCTGTTCTTAGAGGGAGGATTGGACTGTATTTTTTTCCCAGCTTTATTGAGACATAATTGACACATGAAATTTTGTAAGTTTAATGTGTACAATGTAGTGATGTTACTTTATTTTTTTATTTTTAAAAATTTTTATTCAATTTATTTAAACTAAAAAAAGAGTTCACCCATTTCTCCCACCCTCTACCCCTCCCCGTTTGCAACCACCAATCTGTTCTCTGTATCTGTGAGCTTGGTTTTTTGTTTGTTTAATTTTTAGATTCCACATATAAGAGAGATCATATGGTATTTGTCTTTCTCTGTCTGATATATTTCACTTAGCATAATGCCCTCGAGGTCCATCTATGTTGTCACAAATGGTAGGATTTCATTTTTTATGACTGCGTAGTATTCCATTGTATGTATTTACCACAATTTCTTTATCCATTTATTCATCAATGAACACTTAGGTTGTTTCCATATCTGGTCTATTGTAAATGCTGAAATAAACATGGGGATAATATATCCTTTCAAATTATTTTTTTCATTTTCTTCAGATAAATACTCAGAAGTGGAATTGCTGTATCATATTGTAGTTCTATTTTTAATTTTTTGAGGAACCTTCATACTGTTTTCCATAGGGGTTGCACCAATTTACATTCCCACCAGCAGTGCACAGGGGTTCCCTTTTTTCCACATTCTTGCCAACAACTATTATTTCTCATCTTTTGGATAATAGCCATTCTAACAGGTGAGAGATGATATCCCATTGTGGTTTCGGTTTGCATTTCCCTACTGATTAATGTTGTTAACCATCTTTTCACATACCTATTGGCCATCTGTATGTCTTCTTTAGAAAAATGTCTACTAAGATCTTCTGCCCATTTTAAAATCAGATTTTTTTTTTTTTTTTGCTATTGAGTTGTATGGGTTCTTTCTGTATTTTGGTTATTAGGCCCTTATCATATATATGATTGGCAGTTATTTTCACCCATTCAATAGGTTGCCTTTTCATTTTGTTGCTGGTTTCCTTTGCTTTGCAGAAACTTTTTAGTGCAGTGTAGTCCCACCTGTTTCTTTTTACTTTTGTTGCTTTTGTTGTCAGATTAAAAAAAATTGTTGCTAAGACCTATGTCAAGATCTTGACATAGTTGTACTGCCTGTGCTTTCTTCTATGGAGTTTTATGGTTTCAGGTCTTACATTCAAGTCTTTAATCCATTTTGAGTTACTTTTTGCATATGGTGTAAGATAGTGGTCCAGTTTCATTATTTTGCATGTAGCTGTCTAGTTTCCCCAACACCATTTATTGAAGAGACTGTCTTTTCCCCATTGTATATTCCTGGCTCCTTTGTTATAAATTAATTGACCATGTATATATATATATATATAATATATATATATATGGATTTATTTCTGGGCTTTCTATTCTGACCCACTGATTTATGTGTCTCTTTTTATGCCAATACCATATTGTTTTAATTACTGTAGTTTTTGTAATATAGTTGGAGATCAGGAAGCATAATGCCTACAGCTTTGTTCTCTTTCTCAAGATTGCTTTAGCTATTTGGGGTCTTTTGTGGCTGTATACAAATTTTAGGATTGTTCTATTTCATGAAAAGGAATTCTGACAGGGATTGATTTGAATCTGTATATTGCTTTGGGTAGTGTGGACATTTTAACAATATTATTTCTTCCAATCCATGAGTTTGAAATATCTTTCCATTATTTGTGTCTTTTTCAATTTCTTTTATTAATGTCTTGTAGTTTTCAATATACAGGTCTTTTACCTCCTTGGTAAATTTATTCCTAGATATTATATTCTTTTTGATGCAATTATTAATGGAATTATTTTCTTAATTTCTCTTCCAGATAGTTTATTATTAGTGTAAAGAATCACAACAGATTTCTGTGTATTGACTTTGTATCCTGCAACTTCACTGAATTTGTTTATTAGTTCTAACAGTGTTTTGATGAAGTCTTTAGGGTTTCTATATATAATTTTATATGTGTATATATTGTAGAATGATTATCACAATAAGGTTAGTTAACCCATCCATGACTTCACATAGTTACAATTTTTTTGTGTGTGGTGAGAAATTTTAAAATCTACTCTCTTAACAACTTTCAAATATACAATACAGTATTGTTAACTGTAGTCACCATAAGATTGGTCTATAGTTTTATCAATAGGAGAAAGAAGTCAGTAAACTAAGAGTTATCTACCTCCTTGATTAACTTGCTGTGTGATCTTGGGCCAGTCTCTGGCCTTCTCTGGACCTCCTTTTCCCTACCTGCAAAGTGTGGGTTTGGACTCAACTATTTCTGACCACCCACAATTCTGTGATTCTGGGACTAAAGAAAGCAAGATGGCAAGGGTAACATAGTATGAGTTTCCTCACTGGGAAAGATTCAATCTAATCATAATAAGAAAAAAAAAAAGAATCAAAATAGTTGCCTCCATTTATTTGACCATGCTTTCCAAGCCTGTGCTGTGAGCTTTGTGAAGGTAGTCTTACTAAATCCTCATAATAACCCTAGGAGGTGGGCACCATGTTTATTCTTTTTTTCCAGGTGAAGAAACTGAGCCTCAGAGATGTCAAATACCTTCCCAAGCACAGAGTCAGTAGGTTGGGACTCAGTCATAGATGTCTGTCTGCATTTGGAGTTTCTTTCTGCTTTGGGGAAGCCCAGAGCCCAGAAGCTGTGGTGGATCTGATCCAGCTGTGCTCTTAGGGCCAACTGTCCTTTTCAAATGTGCCTTCCTTTACTTAGATACCAACATCAGTGCTATTTAGGTTTTTTCGATGACCTTCCTTATTTTCTCCCTATTCTGTCTTATTCAGCAAAATGAATGAATGAACGTTTCTTATGATACAAATCTAATTTTCTTCTAGAAATGAAACTGTTTATCTTTCTTCTTTGTTTCTCAAGCCAAAAGAATAGTTTCCTCTTTTCTTGGGAGTTCACTTATAAGTTAAAATTTTAATGAAAAGTTTCATAATTCAACAATTAGAACAAGGATCAGGTAATAAGGGAGTAAACTGTGAACACCCCGAGAACACCCTCTTCCATTGGTTGTCTGAGCCAAAGCTTCGGAAGCTTCCCACCACATACTCTATTCCCAATGCCTTTCAATTTCTCAGACATTTCCCTTAAGATCTTAAGATCTTAAGACTCAGGTCAGATGTCCTAAGATTAGGGTCCTAAGATCCTTAAAGACTCAGGTCAGATGTCACTGCTCTTGTGTTACCAATTAATGCAGAGCATGCTTTTTTTTGTAAATTTCTGAGTTCTGCATTTAAATGTTAAGCACCTCTTAAACATTGAAGGCGAAGGCCTTATCGCACTGATCTTTGCAACAGCTCTGGATGTGAGCTCCCATGTTGCATGTAATATATGCTCAATAAAGGTTTTGCAGTATATTAGTTTCATACGTATGTGTCAAAAGCTAAAAAGTTCCTAGGCCCTTTGGCTCAATTATCCCCATGGCAAGAAATTTATCCAAAGGAAGTAATTGAAGATGAGAAAGGAAATTATACAGAAAAGTGCTGTAAAATATGTGTTTGCTAAATATTGGAAACAAGCGAAATGTTTATTAATAGGGTAATGATGAGTAAGTTACAGTACATGATCTTGATGGAACATAATTCATTCTGTCATTGGTTAAACAAATATACTGACTGCCAAGGAGTGAGAAATAGAAGGAGTCAGATGCCTTCAATGAGTTCACAACCTGGCAGAGTCTTCTGAAATGATTACAAAACTATATAGAAACAGAGGGCTATTTGTGGCCTAATGTTAAGAGAAAAAAAAAAGCAGACTATACGGGCTTCCCTGGTGGCGCAGTGGTTGAGAGTCCGCCTGCCGATGCAGGGGACACGGGTTCGTGCCCCGGTCCGCGAAGATCCCACATGCCGCGGAGCGGCTAGGCCCGTGAGCCATGGCCGCTGAGCCTGCACATCTGGAGCCTTTGCTCCGCAACAGGAGAGGCCACAACAGTGAGAGGCCTGCGTACCGCAAAAAAAAAAAAAAGCAGATTATAAAACTGTCTGTACATTATGATTGCAACTCGAAACACATGAGAGTGTGAATGAGGTCTGGTGGGCAGATGAAGATACTGTGTGGGTAGATTATAGATGATATTTTCTTTAGCATCATCACAATTGTTTTTCAAGCTTTAAAATTTCAGTCCATCCCAAATGTTTACTGAGAAAGGGAAAACTGCTCCTGGGACCCTGGCTGTCCAGGTTGGCAGTGGCATGAATGATGGGGTTCTCTCCAGATGGGGTTGCCACCAGTTGATTGGGAGGAAATGTTCCAGGCAGTCCGGGAGGGTTGGGTCAGGAAAGGCTATCAACCTGTATATCTACAAGTGTCCATTGAGCGCCACCGTAGGAGCCAGCCTCCTCTGTGTCTGAGCTACATCACGCAGCAGAGCCCGCAAGGCCCTTCCAAGCTCTGTCAACAGCACCACTTAAGCACAGTGCCAGGTGGAGGAAAAGCTGAAGTCTGGGAACCAGACAAGAGGGTTGGAACCTGCAAGAGTTAGAGGCTGGTTCCTCATGCTGGAAAGGATGCTTCCTACGTGAAAAGTTCTATTATGTCCATTCTACAGATGAGGAAACTGAAGTTCAGTTGGCCCCAAATTACCCAGCAGATAAGTGATAGAGTTGGGACTAGAAACCATGCCTTCTCAGTTTGGGCCACTGTTTTTTCTGTTTATCCCCCTGGGCTCTGGAGCAGGTGGCGATGCATGTGGCTGGATTGAAGAGACCTGACTGACAAGGTGGCTGGAGTCCTTTGTGAAGGGGAGGTACTGGTGAATCTGTTGGTGGAACCACATGACGGAGGGTGTCAGAGGCCAGGCATTTGAGCTTGGACTTGATGCAGTAGGTGGTGGGGAACTTTTGTATGTTTGGGGACATGACAGAGGGGGTTTAATGGTGAAGAGGCTGGTGGTGTGTGCTGGCTGGTATGATCAGGGTGGGGCTGGGCTAGACGCAGGTAAAGTTGGTGGGCAACTCTTGTTATATCTGATCAAAGCAGCACCCACCCCTCCAGCTTCTTGGAAATATGTCTTCACGCATCTCCAACCACAAGATTGGAATGGGAGCTGCCATCTTATCTATGCCTTCCCTGTGGATACTGCCACCTGGTCCAAGGATGAGAATCTGATACAAACTTGGCCAATCAGAGCCCTTCCCTGGGAATTTTGACCTTGGGATCAGAGGGATATAGGTCTCATTCCCTCTCTGATGACAAAACTGTGTTATGTGAGTCTGGAATCTCTGTTACCACTCAGAGATTTGAGAGTCAGAGAGACGAAGTTCTAGCTAGATTCAATCTCTAGTTTTCACTCACTCTGAGGATTTGCCACCCCCCTGCCCATGTTACAATGCAAATGATACTGCCTCTTTTCAGGCTAAATTAATCTGAGTTGAATTTTTTAATTTGTAAACAAGAAACTCTTGACATTGGCAATAAGAAACATGACTATCCTTTATCATTCAGATTTTGAGCACAATTCTAAAAAATACTTTCAGGATTGCTTTGGGCATCAGGCCCATTGTTTCTTGCATGTAAGAAATTTAAAAATCTGTCCTAATTATTCAGTGTCAGTCTCAGAAGCTCCAGGCTTGCTGGAGAGACAAGGCTTTCAGAGGAGGATGGATGTATTTCCATCACTGGTGTAATGAGTGAAATTGCTGCTCAGAACACTTTCTCGCCTGCTCCTTTGTGATTCAGACGGGGACAGGGAGAAACTGACGTGGACGGGATGGCCACACAGGACAGCCAGGCATTTCCTGTACAGGTGGTAAAGGTATCTTCTGAACTTCTCTCCAGCAAATGCATAGATAAGGGGATTAAGGCAACAGTGGGTAAATGCAACTGTCTCGGTCACACTGAGGGCCAACCTCAGATCCCTCTTCATGTCACAGTTGGGAAAGAAATCATAGAGGTTGAGTGTCTCTAAGAAAATCATGACATTGTAAGGTGTCCAGAAGAGGAAAAACATGATGACCACAAGAAAGATCAGCCTAATGGCTTTAGCTTTCTTTTGGTTTTTGCAGGAAAAAAGTGTTCGCATGATTCTGAAGTAACAGTAACTCATAATAAGCAGGGGGAGCAGGAAGCCAAGAAAATTTATTTCTACGTTGCGGAGCACAGGCCAGATTTCCTGTAGGACCTCGGGGTAGTCACCAAGGCATTCGTTTTCTTTCTGTTTGGTGAACATGAACTGGGGTGCAGCCACCAAGATGGCGGCTGCCCAGACGCCAAGGCTGATGGTGACACCATGCTGCACAGTCCGGTTGTTCATGGAGTTGGCGGCCAGGACAATGGCCAAGTACCTGTCGATGCTGATGATGGTGATGAAGAATATGCCTCCAAAAAACCCGATGAAGAAGAAGGCGGTGGTGAGTTTGCACACGGCGTTATGAAGGCCTTGCTCGTTTATAAGATAGTGAGTCCAGAAGGGCAAGGTGGCTACAAAGAGCAGATCAGAAAAGGCCAGGTTCAGGAGGTAAACGTCAGTGATGCTCTTGGGCTTCTGGCTATTGGTGAGGGCAAACACCACCAGCAAATTTCCCACCAGGCCAAAGGCAAAGACAAGGGAGTAGAGTATGGCCAGGAAGACAGTTCCCAAGGCCATGATGTCCCCCATATCACAGGCTTCTGCAAGCTCATCATACTCAAAGTCTTCTAAACTTGATTCAGGGGAGATGGTGGGCATGGTGAGCACCTGGATGAGAAAGGAAGACAACTAGTGGCATTAGTTCTCAGAGAAACAAGGTTGGAATTCTGCCCCTTACATAGGCAGACTGGAAGAAGCAAACATTTGGCTGGGTGTCTAACCAGTACCTTTCCCAGTGTCATGCGTGCTATCTTGTTTAATCTCTGTGATGGAGGCTATAAGAGACCCCTTTGACAGAGAGGAAATCAGTCCCTGAGAGGCTGAGTGACTTGCCAGAAACTATGAAGTAAATGACTCAGTTAGCACTTGAATCTAAGCCTTTTGAAGCTTGAGACAGATCTTTTTTTCTTTGATTTTCAAAAGTCTATCTGAAAGATAGCGAGCTTGACCAGGGTGTGGATGGGGGAGAGAGGACGAGTGAGTGGGGAGGAGAGGGGTGTGGTGGTGGGGACGCCGTAATTCACACTTCCAGTCCAAGCTTCCATTCTCCACCCCCTTCCTTTCTCCTGCATGAACACTGAAGAGAGAGGTCCTAGACACTGCGGAGCCCTGGGCAGGCCTGCACCCAGAGGCTCGTCTTTGTCTTTGAGAGCCATTTCTTTCCCTCTCCCTCTTGGAACCAACTAAGTCTTTCTGTTCCTTAAGGGATAAGACATAGAGTCAGACACCCTAGGGTGGTTACCTTGCCTTGATTTGCCCAGGACTCTTCTGGTTTTAGCACTGAAAGTCTCACATGTCGGAAACCCCTCAGTTCTAAGCCAGCTGGGATGGTCAGTCATCCTACAACTCCAAGAGGGAGTGTCACCATCATCCAGGCCTTTGTAGTCATGAAAGGGCTGATGGATCCCAGATGGAGGCCTGTGCTCAGTTAGCTTGTTGCCCTGGGTCTTGGGGGCTAAGTAATCTGATAATGACCAGCCCTGCACTTCACTGTGACCTGGCCTCCCCCACTGTTCTTGTCCTGTTTTTTTCTGGACAAGAATAGAAAGATAAGACATTTCTGCTCAGGTTGGGAAGTGACACTTGTCCATCCCCTCTTCTCCCAGCCAAGATTCACTCCAGAGGCTGCAAGGGAAGCCCTTTTGCCCTGGTCCTCTGGGACTCCCTCCTCTTCCTTGTGATACCAACAAGATAGGCCCTCAGAAACCTCAGTGCACACCTCCTGGTCGTCACTGCCTCCACTCAGCACAACTAAAACCAAAGCTCATGCTTCTTTAACCAGGAGAGTTTCCACACCCCGCTACATACTTTTCATGCTGGTTTCACCAAGATGGTGTCTCTGCCAAGGCGAGGGCCCCCCCAGCCAGGGCTTTGCTTCTCCCTTCCCAGCCTCTGCTTAGTGTCCTGGCCCAGCTCTGCGTCTCACCCAGACTCTTCCGGGCGAAGTGGCCCAAGCCTTTCTGACCTGGGCCGTCTCAGGCTGGGATGGAGTTCTCAGCCCCAGGGAACTGTATGCTTTCTTTGCTTTCAGCAGCAATGCCCTTTTCTCAGAGAGGAGCCTCTGGCTATGACCTTAATCAATAAAAGTTAAGTTGAACCATATAAAATGGCTGATATGCAACCATTTTTGAGTGACATAAATGTCAGTTTCAAATGGCTCAGCTGAGATGCCGGGCGGCCGGGAGTGGCTGCTTGGTGCAGGTGACTTGTTGCTGGAGCCCATCTTCCCAGACAGTCAGCTGTGTAGGAACACAAACAGTCAAGCCCTTGTAGTCCTAAGTTGCGGATGCTGGGGGTAGCCCCCCCTCTTCCTGCCCCCCACCCCGGGTCAGGAGCTGGCAGAGTTGACCTCGAGAGGAGTCCAAGGACAATAAAAATCGTTTCGCATCTCTTTTGGGCCTGTGTTCAGTCCTGAAAGCCCAGGAACTTGGTGCTTTTGAATTGGCTTGAGTTTTGCCAGATCTGCATGTGGTGGGTTTGATTTCCACTCTTGGCGGCATGCCTCACACACAGGGACCTCCTACAAATCTTCGGGCAGGTGTCCCTGGGTCATTGGGAAGAGTGGAGAGGTGGGCTAGAAGGGGACGGGCACACACTTGGCAGCCCTGAGCCAGGTGCCCAGCAAGGAGAGGGGAGGGACTGGGGACCTCCTTGCCACATGCCACCCGTTTATTTCTGACATCCTGGCCTTTTCCAAGCTCTTCCTGCACCTTCCCCATCCTCTCATCATGAATATCCCTGGAGCCCTTCAGCAGGGCAGTGAACTTTCCTTTCAGAATTATAGAGAGGATTAAATAGGTAATAACATGAAGTATCTAGAACTTGATAGCTTTATCCAGGCACCTTTTCAGGAAAGGTGGGCCTGAGCTGGGTGGACCTTTTATTTCTGGATCCTCTGAGATGTCCCAGGATTGGGCCAGGAGCCTGAAGATAGGGCCTCCTGGTAGCAGACAAGAGCAGGACTAATGCCCTTGGGGTCAAAGGGCTGCCAGAGATCAACTGGCTTTCACTCAGGCTGCACACTGGCCTCCCAGACCCTGAGGACACCAGAAACCAAGTGCAAGAATCCAGTGAAGGCGCAGTGGCTAAGAATCCGCCTGCCAATGCAGGGGACCCGGGTTTGAGCCCTGGTCCAGGAAGATCCCACATGCCGCAGAGCAACGAAGCACGTGTGCCACAACTACTGAGCCCACGTGTCACAACTACTGAAGCCCGCACACCTCAAGTCCGTGCTCCACAACAAGAGAATCCACCACAGTGAGAAGCCTGCGTGCTGCAACGAAGAGTAGCCCCCGCTCGCCGCAACTAGAGAAAGCCCGTGGGCATCAGCAAAGACCCAACACAGCCAAAAAGAAATAAATGAAATAAAAAAAAAAGAATCCAGTGAAATAAGCCTTCACAGCATCTACTAAGCGAGGTTCATATAGACGGGATTGCAAGGGGAAGGATAGGTGCCGGAGTGAAGCACTAACACAGGTCCCACCACACTAACTGAGGCTGCACCGCACACGTCTCCTCAGTTGTCCTTGGGTCTCCTCACCCTCTGTTCTGTTAAGTCAACGTTTTACTAAATGGTGCTGAGCTGGGAGAGTCTGGGTTGAACCTAGAAGCTGAGCTTTGAATACACATGGGTTTCACACCCAAGTTGAAATGAATTTTGTAGAACCTGCTTTAAAAAACACCAAGCAGGCTCTACTGCTGATCCTGTTCCACTTCCTCCAGTCACTTCCTTTTCTCAGGCCTGCTCACTTATTTTTTAACTATTTTTTTGGTCATCATTACCCACTGTTTCCAATCAGCTTCCCTTTTCTACACTTCCCCTCTCATTAGCTGGCCCCCATCCGCTTTCTTCTCCCCAGCGTCTTTTTCGTGTTGCTTCCTCCTCTTTTTTGGCTTCATGTCCTGCTTAGTTTTCTAGATTCAATGAGTCTTCTTTTGTTTGTTTGTTTACCTTCCTTGCTCTCTTTTTATGGCTTTTTAGGCCCTTGAGTACATGCGGGTTTGAGGTTCAGTCTAATGCCAATTGTGAGGCTTAATTTTTTTCCTTTGGACCAAACAAAACTCAGGAATTGCTTGATCCCTGATCCCAACTTTCCCCGTGGGGGTACCACTATCTCTTGAGGTTCTAGAACCTGAGGTTATCCTCAGAAAGCCCCAGTTTAGGAGCGAAGGCTGCCGTTCCTGGATACCTGCTAAGTGTCATGCTCCAGACACAAGACCCCATTTAATTCTCACCACAACACCTCATGGGAAATGACTCTGCCCCCTTGCAGAATAACCACCAGCGGCTCAGAAAGATCTGGATAATTTGTCCAAGGGAGCAACACAACCAGGATTTCAACCCAGATGCGTCTCTTCACAAAGCCGTGTTCCCTGCCCTGCACCATGCTTTCCCTCTTGGAGGGGAATTCTGCATGTTACTGCAGGCCCTGTCTCTAGAATGAGAACTGAAAAATAGTAGAGGTGACCCCCTTTAAAGGATAAGATTCAAGAAGTGACCCTGAACACTCTTCCTGGGTTTCGCCTTCTAGACTCAGGACCCAGAAGGCTGACCCTCAGTGAAACGGTGGGTGGGAAATGGAGGGGATGGGGATATTATTTGCCTCTCTAGCCATGACTAGGTGGTCCTCACTGCCAGACCCCCAGAACCTAGCTCTCAACAATGGTAGTGAAGAAATGGGAATCCTTTTCTATGGAGAAGGAAAGGCTGAAGGCTAAAGGGTCAGCTTATTTCCTGTCTTCAAATACACAGTGATGCTCTCCAGAGCCATGTACTTCAGAGGGGTCCACATACCCTGAAATAAGCTGGCAGACCCTGGGCAGCTCACTTCCAGCTCAGCCTCAGTTTCTTGATGTATGTAATGAAAGCCCTGGACCGGACCATCTCTGAGGGCCTGGCCAGCTCTGGCTGCTCAGTTTTCCAACAATGACCGAACAGAAGGAAACAGTTTTAAAGAGCAGCATGAGTCCTGGGTCAGGGGAAGCGTGGCCTCGTGTCCACAGAGTGGCTGCTCAGCAGCCTGCGAAGCTTCTGGGCTCGCAGGCGGCCAGCATTCAGATGAGGTTCTGTTTGGAGACAGAGAGCTGAATTAGTTAATTTTGAGTCCTGACAAATCTGGAATTCACCTTGGGCCACGTAGGAAGGTTCTCAGTCTGGCCCCAAGCCCACACCCCTGGCTACTTGGGACCCTGAGTTTAAGGACCTGATGGTTTTCCAATTTACAATGACAGCTATTTTTTATGAGACCCCTCCTTAGGATGCAGAGAGAGCAAGGCCAAGAACGAAGAAGAGGGGCAGATGGATGGGCCTTGAATTCCATGCTGAGGAGCAGTGGGCACATTTTACAACTTGCACACCATCCTCCACACAAGTAGATTGAGTGACTTTCTATTCCTGCGGCAGAGTCCACCTAAAACAACTTGGTGTGACTCACCCACCAGCATTTTATACGGGCCAAAACACACCACAAGCCAAGACCAGTAACAGGAGAAAACCACACATGGAGTGAGGCCCCTCTGCTCGTGTGTGAGCCACCCCTTCACAGGACCTGACCCTGTTCTTGGTTTGCCACACCTCCCTCTGCTTTCCTCCTCAAAGTCCTTTATGGTATTTATTTATCTCTGTTAAAATGAACTGTGAAATTTAGAAAGGAAATGACTATGACTTTCCTTTTATAATAACTGAAGAAGAGATGGACTTGCTTATTAATTAATTTTTGATTAAGCCAATATCTGTTAATTATCTTTACCATACACTGGTGTAAGGACAAGTAAAAATTAAAAATAAGAGGCTTGGGACTTCTCTGGTGGCGCAGTGGTTAGGAATCTGCCTGCCAACGCAGGGGACACAGGTTGAAGCCCTGGTCCAGGAAGATCCCACATGCTGCAGAGCAACCAAGCCTGTGTGCCACAACTACTGAGCCCGTGCGCCACAACTACTGAGCCCATGTGCCATAACTACTGAAGCCCGTGCACCTAGAGCCCATGCTCTGCAACGAAGAGAAGCCTCCGCGAAGGGAAGCCCATGCACCGCAACGAAGTGTAGCCCCCGCTCAGCACAACTAGAGAAAGCCCGCGCGCAGCAACGAAGACCCAATGCAGCCAAAATAAATTAATTAATTAACTCAAAAAAATAATAAGAGGCTTAATTCTCCCTGTTGGAAATAAGGGACAAGAGTCCACTTGCCTCCTTTTTCTTAGAGTATTTATTTTAGAAAACATGTAATTGTACCTTCTTTCCTCTTTGAAATGTGGATATATATCCTTTAGAAAATGTGATCATTTCCTCTGTCAGCTTCAGAGCCGGGAGCCATCTCTTTGAAATGCAGATATTGAGGTGCCCAGGCTCCCAGTCCCAGAGGGAGGGCAGGAGCCTGACTTGGGCAGGAACCTGGCTCCAAGTTACACAACTACCTCTGATAATAAAGGGATGAGAAGTTTGTTTCTCCTCTGGATGAAGCCAACCAACTAATACAGATGATGAACCCAATGACCATGGTAAACTTGGGATGAACTGTGTGTGACTGTCAGGTTCCCTTACTTGAGCACCAGTCATTGTGTATCTTGAGAACATGTGTGTAAGGGGTTGTATCTGGTCATATACCAGGGTGAGATTTTTTGTGTCTTTACTACCTCATAGCAGATTGCCTGTGATGCACATCACATTTAATGCTTATTCAGTAATGAAAGAGTTTTCTTTCTCTACCATATTCATGGAGAGATTTTTCTGGGTTGGAGATTTTGTTTTTCATTCTATTTCCCCAACAGTAGGCACTGTGCTCAATTCTGTAGAGGTAAAAATGTCTAAGATGTAGTCTCTGTGAATTTTTATTATTGTTTAGTAAGAGTATAAGAAAAGTGATGGGAAACCCAAGGATTGGACCATTTAAGCTGAGTCTTAAAGGCTGGGAGGGTCTTCCAGCTTGATAAAGATGGCGGTGGGCATGGGGTGGGGTGTGGTTTGAAGCCAAAGGCACTGAGAGTATGAGCATAAGGAGGTTTCCTGGGTCCACGGCCAGGCAGAGAGGGTGTGAGGGACTATACAGAAACAGAAGGAAGTGAGGATTGTGGGGTTAGGAGGGGCCAACCTGTTCCCGGAACCTTCAGGAAAGTTCACTTTAGTCTGAGTGGAGGGCTCAGGAAAGGATGCAGAGAGAAGGCAGAAGAGGGGAAAACAGAGGAGCCTCAAATTCTACACTGAGGATCTATAAGGAGAAATTATAAAAGAGTTTAATAGGCCAAAAAATCTTTATTGGGTGTCCTGTCTAGCACACCCTTTGGGGCCATCTCCCCCTTTCACTGTCTGAGCTAATTTACAGATGACTGATGATGATGCGATAATTCTTGTTCATGGAAAAAGAAATTGTGTCTGGTGGTGATGCATTTGATAACTGCCATGTGGATAGGGGCCAATTTTGCATTTATCT
This sequence comes from Neophocaena asiaeorientalis asiaeorientalis, assembly GCF_003031525.2. Lineage (NCBI taxonomy): Eukaryota > Metazoa > Chordata > Mammalia > Artiodactyla > Phocoenidae > Neophocaena > Neophocaena asiaeorientalis. The sequence goes on from NW_020175496.1 coordinate 622,952, forward strand.
GTAAATTCATCTCAGCATTTCTGGTAGTATCTCATCCATGCTATTGCTGTGGCTATGGTCTGTTCATTGTTATTGCTGAATAGGATTGCACTGTGTGAGTGCCCCACGATTATTATCTGTTCTATGCTGATGCACCCCTGGGTGGCTTTCAGTTTTTGAACAATTCTGTCACGAACCTTTCTGTGTGTGCATCTACATCTCCTACAGTAGAAATGCATTTTAAAAATGCAAACCAAAAAGCAGACATACTGTATATAAACCCACATATGTGAAGGTCAGAAACAGGCAAAGAAAATCCACAGTGTTTAGGAATGAATATGTAGGAGGTAAAACTACACGGACAAAGAAGGAAGCAATGACCATAAAAGTCAGGAATGGGGTGATTTTGGGGAGAGCAGGGGTGGTGATCAAGAAGGGACCTGAGGGAGGCTGCCGGGGGCTGGCCTGGTTCTCTGCTGCTGCCTGGATGTTGGTTTGGTAGCAGATCAATTTATAAGTTGTTGACCTGCACACTGTCCTTTGAGTGTGTTATGTTTCCCAATGAACATAGGTTTAAGGAAGAAGATGAAGAGGGCCTGGGAAGATATTTAAAGAGATGTGGTATAGGTTTTCTTCCCTGCCAAGAGTCACAATTCACTCACATGTGTGACCACTCATACTTTCTTTCTGAAGATGATGTTTTCCAATGACACAAACCTTCTGAGCCCAAATGTCCTCACAATGATGATAACAGCATACATCAACGTTGAACATCAAAGTGCGTCAGCAATTTGTTATTAAAATAATTTTCGTTATAAATGCAATAGTTGCTCATTATAAAAAATGCAGATATTGGGACTTCCCTGGCAGTCCAGTGGTTAAGACTCCGAGCTTCCACTGCAGGAGGTGTGGGTTTGATCCCTGGTCGGGGACCTAAAATCCCATATGCCTCACGGCACAGCCAAAAAAAAAAAAAAAAAAAAAAAAAAATGCAGATGGCACAAAAAAGCATGGAAGTAACAGGAAAGAAAAAACTCAAAACTATCTACAATCCAACTTCCCAGAACCAACCACAGCTAGCTTTTAGCTTCTTCCATCCAATCTTTATGCATATTTTAATATTCACATTGAGTATATGTAAAATGCAAATGCTATTTAAAAAACTTTTTATTATACAATTTCCAAACATATATAAAAGCAGAGACAACCTCCATGCACTAATCGCCCAGCTTCAACAATTAACAACCCATGATCAGTATTTCATCTATTCCCCACTCACGCCCTACTGGATTATTTAAAAATAAATTCAGGGACTTCCCTGATGGTCCAGTTGTTAAGACTATACACTCCCAATGCAGAGAGGGGGCCTGGGTTCAATCCCTGGTCAGGGAACTAGATCCTGCATGCCGCAACTAAGAGTCCACATGCAGCAACTAAAGATCCCTTGTGCCGCAACTAAGACCCGGAACAACCAAATAAATAAATATTTTAAAATAAATAAATAAATAAATCCAGATGTCATAACATTTCACCCATAAACAGTTAAATGTGAGTCTCTAAAAGAATAAGAAAGAAAAAAATAAAATTATTTTTAAAAATAATAGGGAGTTCCCTGGTGGTCCAGTGGTTAGGACATTGTAATTGATTTACAATGTGTTAATTTCTGCTGTAGAGCAAAGTGATTCATATATATGTGTGTGTATGCATATATATTCTTTTCCGTGCTATACAGTAGGATCTTGTTGTTTATCCATTCCATATATAATAGTTGGCAGATGCAATTTTAAATGATGCTTTTTTTGAGCATTTCTCCATGTCCCTGAAACATAATTACTAACACTTCTAATCATATTCCACTATGTTAAGCATATGTTATGCATATCATATGTTAAGCATATCATAAATGATCTAATCACTCACTGCGCCCCATCACCCCCAAGCCCCTTGGACATTTAGGCTGCAACATCCTCTGGAAAATGGTCTCCCTTGTTGGCATCTAAAGCAAACCAGCATCATTAACCAACTTTGACCTCTGACCACAGTGCCCCACCCAGCTCGCCCACAGGTGCTGAAAGAGTCCTCTGCTCCTACCTGGGCTGGACCTGGGAAGGGAACCTCTGGATATGCCAATCAGCCGCCCTGTCCCACGCAGACTCTGCCAGAGAGTATTTCCCTTTCCTTCCCTCTGAGAGCATCTTTAATTGCAAAGTTAGCCAATAGTATCTGGTTTCCTGTGAGGTAGACTATCTTTAGATGCTGCCACAGGCAAGTTCTGAAACTCCAGGCTGGAGGCCAGCTGGGACAGGAGTGCCTGAAGTTACAGACCTGGAAGACCCAAGCCTGGAGCAGACCAAGAGGGGCTTGGAGGGAGTGATAACTTAGGGGCTGTGTTATCTCCCTCACATGGGTGGAGGGCAGGGAACAGTATAGCTCTTTTAATGATGTGCCTTCAGGCAAGCCCAGAAACTGAGCCTCAGTTTTCCTGTCAATAAACAGGAGCTGATAATACTCACTGGACAGCATTGGGGCGCAGATTGAATGAGCTACAGCTTTTCTCCTCAAAGTGTGATCCCAGTTAGGAGCTTATCAGAAATGCAGCACCTCAGACCCCCACCCTAGGCCTCTTGAATTAGACTCTGCAGTTTTTTGATGCCTTATAGATTTTATTTGTTATAAAGAAAATTCATCTCTATATGTATCTTTATTTTTTTATTTTTTTCATGTGACTTGCTTTATTGTGATATCTGCTCTGGGACCGAACTCACAATATCTCTAAGGTATGCCTATATTGTTTTATTAAAAAAATTTTTTTCTATTGAAGTATAGCTGATTTACAGTATTTTAGGTGTACAGCAAAGTGAGTCAGTTATACATACATATACAAATATATATATATATTCTTTTTCAGATTCTTTTTCATTTTAGGTTATTACAAGATATGGAATATAGAGACTGCATTTTAATGAAATTGTTAGGAAATTGGTAAACACATTGAGTCTGAGAGGCGTTGGCACAGAAAACACCTACTGAGTGCCTGTTACCTGATGGATACTTAATAATTATGTTTCCCCTCACCTCCCTCCTTCAAGGCAACTAGTGATTCCCTATACCCTGCAGTCAAACCCAAGTTCTGTATCTGATGGGCAGTGGCACAGGCTGCTCCAGCGGGATGTGGCACCTGGCTGGGCCCTGTTGTACAGGCCGTGCTCCTGCTCCCTGCCCTGGCCAGCTGGTTCTTTGACTGTAACTCATATCTCAGCCACCTCGGCTGCACTGCCTTCCCACCACTTCCTTAGCTGCCTGAGTCATATCCAAGGCCAAGCCTCTTCCTAGTCCATCCCTATCCCAGGGCCTAGCCAGGGTCTGGCACCAGTGGGCCCTCAACACACGTGTTTATCGCGTGGTCAGTGACCACACCCCCACAAGACCTTCCCTGGCTGCCCACTGCCCTTCTCACAGCTTGTGCCCAGTGTGCCCCTAGTCTCCTATGCTCTGCTGAGGGTGGGGCTGCACTGCAAGCTTCCACCTTGCCTTCTCCCCATCCCCAACGTGGACTCACCGGCCAGGACCAGCTGTGGCTGGGATTGCAGTGCTATGGGTTGGCTGACCTGCTGACATTTGAGGAACTCCACTTCCCCATTTCCTTTCTCGGTCTCCCCCTGGCCTAAGTGTCAGGCCACCTTTCCCTGCCTTTGGCCAGGCTAAAATTTGTTCTAAAAATAATCCAAAGACTGCTGCTAGACACCCCCAGGTGGGAACTCAATATAGAGGAGCCTGCCCCACTGAGGACTGACAGACTTTACTCAAATACCTCAAGCTGCAGAAAACTTCGGATACTTGTTAGTGCTTGTGGACACTTTTTCTTTTTCTGTTTTTTGGCCGTGCCATATGGCATGCAGTATCTTAGTTCCCTGACCAGGGATCAAACCTGGGCCCCCAGCAGTGGAAGCGCAGAGTCCTAACCACTGACCTGCCAGGGAATTCCCTGTGGACACTTTTTCAGAATGAGTGGAAGCATAAACCACCTGGACAGAAAAAACATCTGAAGAAGTTAAATCCCTCTTTAAGGAAATTATTGCCCAAGTTGGATTGCCTGCACCCTTCAAAGTGACGGTTGCACTGTCTCCAGTATAACCCAACAGGTATCTAAAGCATTGCATATTGTTGGAAACTACATTCAGCCCGAAGACCACAATCAACAGGAAAAACTGAGAAAATGAATCACATATTCAAAGAGAGCATTGCTAAAATATGTCAAGAGACCAACTTGGTATAAGGTCTTGCCAGTTGCCCTGCTATGGATTAGAGTGGCTCCCAGAAGTGAGCCCTTCAGGAATATTGTGTGGTAGACCATTCCAGGTGTCTGCCTGGGCAGGAGAATCTGTAGATGTCTTAAAGGACCTAGCAGTCAATAACTATGTTAAGAATTGGGCACTATATGAACTTCTGTTCATGAATTTGCTTCCAGTAGGTCCACCTACCCAGCTGAGATGGTACTGCACCCCTTCCAGCCCAGGGATTGAGTCCTCCTCAAAACCTGGAGAGAACAAGTACTGGGACATCAACTTGCCACTAAGTGGACAGGACCATACAAGGTGCTGCAGAACACCCGCTCCTCATTTTGATAAATTAGCCAGGATAAGACCATGGATTTACCACACCCGAGTAGAACTCACTCCTCTAGAAACTGGACAGGATGAAGAAAAATAGACTTGGCCTTGTGGGACATTAGAAGATCTTAAGTTGCTGTTTCGAGTCAAGTCTCTTACCAGATAAGTACTGATGACTCTTGCTCTTCTCTTTTGTTTCACTACACTGGTGACAGCCACTTGTTAGAAAGGAAATGCTTTAATAAAACTATCTCCAAGTGTGGCCAAAGAGGGGAAATAAGCCTCTTTAAAGATATAAAGAACGTGCTGTATTAAAAAAAAAAGATATAAAGATAGCATAGCACAGAATTTCGTGGGTATCCTTATTCCAAGTTTATGTATACATTCAAGTGCTTGTCTAAGTATTGTGAAGGACCATAAAAAGGGGATCCAATGCAAACTGTTCATGCCCAGCCTGGGCCTTGGGAATACTTCCAGTCCCAAACGGATCAATTCCATTACACAATCACCCCTTCATGGCCTCTGTTCAGCAGGAAGTAGCCAGGGTGGTCATCACCCCTTTGTCCAGAAGATTGTGGAATGGACATTGACAAGGGAGAATTGTAATAGAGAAGAACAAACCTGACACCATATTGGATCTATTCCTTTAGCTCTCACATTTGTGCCCTGTTTGCTATGCTAAGTTATTCTGGCTCTGCACCTTTGTGAAAGAATGATGCCTATAGCCTGAAATACACATAGTAGCCCTTTCTCAAGGCTCTGCCTCCCAGCCTTGACCTTTAAAGATGTAACACTTTTCCATTCATATAGAGATAAAAAGGTACAGAACAGAGAATAACAATTGTCTTTTTGGAGGAATATCATGACCAGACCTACGTGGACTGCTACAAGAACAAAGGATTATCACATCCCTTCTGGGTTCTGGCCAGCACCAAGCAATCTGCAATGGCCAGCCACACCTGGTCCCCTTTTAGTACAAAAGAACTCTGAGTTCTTACTCAGGTAAAATGGTTCTTTGGGACACTAGTCTGCCATCTTCTTGGTCTGCTGGCTTTCCAAATAAAGTCTCTATTCCTTGTCCCAACACCTCATCTATCAATTTATTGGGCTTTCATGTGGAGAGCTGTACAAGCTTGGACTCGGGAACAGGGTGAAGGATGCTTTACCTAACCTTGTTGTGGTAAATATTTTGCAATGTATACGTGTATCAAATCATCACATAGTACAGAATAACTTATACATTAACACTTAAAGTTACATATTATATGTCAATTATATTCAATAAAGCTGGAAATAAATACTGGGAAAAAATTTTTAAACAAACAGAGAAAATGTGTCTGTCATTCTTCTCCAGGAGTCTCACTTGGGTTGAATTATTTCTAAATCTCAGTAGAATGAGGCAGAAGTCGTACAGGCTCATCTTCAAATTGAAGCAAAAGTGTCCCTTTATTCCAAAACAAGTCTTCGTTTGCAGGCTAACTCTTAAGTAGTGTTTGGTAACCACCCCTATTCTGTATTGCACTTTTGTACATATGCCACGCATCACCACCCTGACTCGTTTGCTCACTCACTTATGAGTATTTATTAAGCACCTCCTGCATGCCATACCCTGTACATAGGGCTGGTTGCTTGTGACATAAAGATGAACAGGGCAGGGTCTCTACCCGATCCCTCCAGTTTCGATCTCAGTTTGGCTTCCACACTTCAAGGTTGCAAAAAGAGGCAGCTCAGGGAACATTGAACAATCAGCAATTATCAGAAGGACAGGGGAGTGGTCTGTCTTGCCTCTGTCCACCAAGCACTGTCTTCTCCCTCCTTGTGTCTCCACCTCTCCCCAGCATTCCCCAAGGCCCAGAGCTTCAGGCTGGGCAGGCAGTCAGCACGGGCCTAGAGGACAGCCTTTGGCTGTGGGAGTCCCCTTGATTCTACTCAAAGCACATGGCTTTGTTGACAAAAAAATCTGCAGCAGTTGCATTCTTGGGAGGGAGTGGCATGTGCAGGTTACACTGGCAAGCCTTTGTGTTACAGTTCTGTGACGTACCTGCAGACCCACAATGATTTTGAGTCACATTGTCATGGTTCAAATCCTGACCCTGCCACTCAAGCCTCAGTCAAGTTATTTCTCTGAGCCTGAGTTTCCTTATTGTAAAAAATCAGGCTAATAATCCATGTGGCATGGATGGTGTGAGGACTAGCAATGACACATGTAAAGCACATCATACGGTGCTTGGAATATTGTGGGCCCTCAGGAAATGAAGAATTACTACTCAAGGCAAGAAGGTCCCAAACAGGGTAATAAAAATCTGCATTCTGGGGATACATGGAGGAAGGAACACTTTCTTTCTAAGAGGTCTTGGTGAAGCATTCACCTGGGAGGACAGGCCAGAAGGACCAAGCTGTACAGAGTCGAGAGGGTGGGTTATGGGCCTCACACATTGGGGAGTCGCTCAATGTGCCCCCTTCTCCTGGGGTCTCCAGGGCTTTGATGACAGGCAACTGCCTGTCCCCTTAGAACCCTCTTCACTCTCTGTGGTCCTGTTCCATCCCAGATGCTCCCTCGGTAAGGATTCTTGAGTGACGGTGGGTAGGGAGGGACTTAAAGTATCTGGGCCTGTGCTGGATGAGTCTTTGGAGGGATACAGAAGGCAGGGTTAGTTCTGGATCAGCTGCTGTCAAGAAGCAGGGGAATTCAGTGACTTGGAGTCTAATAACTTTTGCCTGGGTGGTGGGAGTATTGAAATGGGCTAGAACTGTCCCTGGTAACGGGGCAGCAATCACCAGTGTTGGTCCAGGTGTGTATGTGGGAAGGTGGGGCTAGTCTTTTAGTTGTTGTGGAGTGGCCCTGTCTGAGCATCTGTGATGTTCAGGTGGGAGCTTAACAGTCAGGCAGCCAACAGGGGAGTTTTCCCTCTTTTCCTGTATTAGGGAATCTGATATGGTCAAGCCCACAGAATGGGGACAATAAGAAGGATGACCATGACTGCACGTGCAGCTCAGGCCACGGTTTACAAAGCTCTTCCATAGGCACCATCTCCCTTGCAGGGTAGGAAACTGAGGCCCAAGGAGGTTAGAGTAACTCCAGGCCACTCAGCTGGTTGGTTGAATGGAGTAGGCAGGAAGTCCACCCCAAGTCAGAAATTTACATACATGCAGTGTCTGGCTGTTTCTCTGCAGGTTACCGAACCCAAAGCAGATGCCTCTGGGCAGACTCAGGGTCGACGACCATCACTCCATCCTAAAGGGCTTTCCCCCTGGCCTTGAGAGAAAAGCAGGTGAGGGGGGAACAGGGAATAGAGGGGTTGTTGATGGTGGGGCTGGTGAACATTCCCTCAATGGAAGCTTTGAGGCTCCCCTTTGTGGTTGGCACATGAACTGCTGGCCCAGGCCTGGCTGAGGCAGGTGTGGGCAGCAAGGTCCCCTCCAGGGCCCCAAGTCAGGCAGGCCCTGTGCCAGGCTCACCATAGTCAGGGGCTCAATTGACCCTCAATCCATTGGCCTGTGAGCTGGGTGTTCTCAGCCCATCATAGAGACGATAAAACAGAGCTGAAGTCAAAGTTTACCCAGGAAAAGAGTGCTGAAGCTGGGCATTTAGGCCTCGCCTCGTCCAGTGATGGAGCTACGGGTATCACACAGACTCCCCTTCCCAATTCTCAATTTGTAAAGGCTATTTAAAGTCAGACCCCCAGCTAGGCTGTGGGACTAAGAAGTAATTTTTGGACTTGATAAAGGGCTTCCCAGTTTTATAAAGTGTTTTCACATTCTTTATTTCTTGTAGGCCTCACAGAACCCTGTAAAGCAGGTTCATGAGGCATGATTATCTCCACTTTATAACCAAGAAAACAGGTGCAGAGGTAACAACAGGTAAAACATAATAATCATCATCCTAGTTATTAATGTTTACCATGTGTCAAGCTCTGTGCTAGTGTTTTGCAATTGTTACCTTGTTTAATACTCAAACAACACTGATACTGTTCCCATTTTACAGAAAGGATGTGAAGGCACAGAAATGGGCACAGTTCAGGACCTAGAGCTGCAGTCTGACTTTGGAATCCGAGCTCTTCCTTACCACGCCGTACTGACACTTGTGACTCACTGTGAACCACAGGTCTGGTAAAAGATGGACAGGAACTGGATTCTGCCTTCTCTGATGCCCTGGGCAGTGTTCTTTCTACCACATCACACTGGCTCTGTTGTCCTCTTTCAGCATCCTAAGGTAATAATACAGGTGAAAACTTAAAAAAAAAAAGAGAGAGTAAGACCAGTTACACTCAGTGCTTTGAGGAGAAAAAAAAGCATTGGCAAGATGAATGAGGGTATGATGAATTGGGAGATTGGGATTGACGTATATACACTAATGTGTATAAAATGGATCACTAATAAGAACCTGCTGTATAAAAAAATAAATAAAATTAAATTTAAAAAAAGAGATGAATGAGGGTAGACTCAGGGCACTGGGGAGGGTGTCTATGGGTACACTGCCAGAGGGGAGGTCCGGGCTGTGCTCCAGGCCAAGCTCACGACTTAGCCTGGTTGTATCTCCCTGGAGTAGGAAGCACCCTGTTTGTAATTCCACACTAGTTGCTGTAAGTGCTGTCTGTCTCCCTGAGTATTCTTCTAAAGCTTCTCTGTGCCAGTGGGCTGGTCTCTCTGGGGAGCCATGGCTTCAAAATTGCAGTGTCTAGAGCTGCACTGTCCAATGCAGTGGTCACAGGCCACATGTGGCTGTGGAGCAGTGGTGATGTGGCTAGTCTCAATTGCACTGTCATGTAAGTATAAAATATTTACCAGATTTTTTTTTTTTTTTGCGGTACGCGGGCCTCTCACTGTTGTGGCCTCTCCCGTTGCGGAGCAACAGGCTCCGGACGCGCAGGCTCAGTGGCCATGGCTCACGGGCCCAGCCGCTCCGCGGCATGTGGGATCCCCCCACACCGGGGCACGAACCCGTGTCCCCTGCATCGGCAGGCGGACTCTCAACCACTGCGCCACCAGGGAAGCCCTACCAGATTTTTTTAAGACTCAGCATAAAAAAAAGAATGTACCATATCTCATTCATAATGTTTATATTAATTACATGTTGAAATGATAATATTTTAGAGGTATTGGGTTTAATAAAATATTTTGTTAACATTAATTTTACCTGTTTCTCTTTACTTTTAAAATCACTACTAGAAAATTATGTGGGTGGCTCTTGCTGTTGGACACTCCTGGAAGACATTGATCTAAAGCTTTTGGTCCTGGTGAATGTGCTTATGACATCTGTGGAAGCCAGACACTCTTCAGAGCTGTCCAACAGGGAAGGTTTGTTTGTCCCACCCTCTGTGAGGTGTTGGAGGTGGCCAGGGGCGGATGGCAGTGGGGGAGAGGTGACCTTAAGGCTTTGTCTCTCTGCCAAATGGGCAAAGGGTAAAGTTCCTGCAGCCCAGTGGCAGGGGAGCAGAGGAGCAGCATGTTTTCTGTGTGAACCACCCTTCTTAGTTCGCAGGATCCCTTGGTTTAAACTCATGTTACAGTATACTCCAGCAGCTATGAACTCATTTCAGTTCCTAAGATTCTAAGCTTTTTCTGGTCTTGGCCCCTCCCTCCCCTCCTCTCCCTACTTGGCTGTCTCTTTAGATGGCAAGTGGGTTCTACACAGAGACCCCCTGACCCGCTCAGCTGCATTAGGTTTCCCCACTGCGTCAATTCTCTCAGTCCTTTATTTCCTCTTCACAGGACCGGTCCCACTTCACCACCACCCTCTTGGACATGGAGTGTGTTTGATGTCTGTCTGCTCATTAAACAGAAGCATCAAGAGGGCAGAGACTGTGTCCGTCCACTCCTATGTCCTGGTGCCAACATGTTCCCCTTATAACAGGGAAGAACAAATCTGACTCCATAGCAGATGTTTTTTTTACTCTAACCTTTGTATTCTATTGCTTTTGCTTCCGGTTAAGAATGTTGCCTATAGCCTGAGATACATAGGATAGCCAGTTCTCAAGTCTCTGACATTTAAAGATATAACACTTTGCCATCCCTATAGAGATAAAAAGTTTCAGAACAGAGGATGACATTTGTCTTGTTGGAGGTTTACAGGAACATTTTGACCTGACCTACATGGACAGCTGCACATTTACCTCATCATCGTCATTTCCTGTGGCAGCTCCCAAGGGAGCCGCGGTCACCCTCAGGCTATGGAGTACAACCCCAGCTTGGGAGGGGCAGCCACTGCCCAAGGTCACCACATGTTGAGTGCCTGAGGGAAGCCGGGCCTGGGGTGGGGGGCGGTTCGCACACTTGGGGCCTTCCTCCTCACTGAAGGCGGCCCCCCGCTTCCTGTGTCCCTCTCAGAGGGGCCGTGGTCACCCAGTCAAGGCCAGCTTGACCCTGTTCTTTGGGAGATCCCATGCTTCTTGGGATGTGGTATCCAAGCCCTAAAACTCTCAAAGTGTTTGTGCTTATCTTGGGAACCCCCTACAGGGCCAAGGGGAGACAACCCAGGGGGCCAGGTGGCTGGTGGGTGCAGGCACTGGGTGCAGGGGTGGGGGGGCACTGGACCTCAAGCTTGGGGCTCTTTCCCACCAGATGCAAGAGTGGGAGCAGGAAGCAGTTCTGCTCGGAAGGCTCCAGAAGCCGGGCAAGGCCGGGTGGACTCAGCAGTTGCCCAGCAGGTGTCACCCTCCCTCCTCTCCAGGCCGAGACCTGGGGACCTGCACCCTGTTCTGAGGCACTGCTCACCTCACCTCTCAGGGGGAAGGAGCTAGTGAGGAGAGCACTCAGGTGCAGAGACAGACAGACAGACAGACTGGCAGAAAATAAGTTTGACAGGCAGGAGCAAGAGCGAGCGGAAGTCAGGCTTCAGGAGAGAAAATGCTTGCCTTGAAAGGACTTCTGCTAGAGAAAGGCTGAAAGGCATGTTCTGAGGGAACATTTCAGAACAGCTGAATCCATTCACCGAGCACCCCTCCTGCCCCCGCATGATCAGGAGCCCTTTGCAGGCAGACTTGAAGTCACGCACCTCTTTTAACGCAATGGGTGCACACCTCAAGCCCTGCTTGGCTAGGCTTCTGCCTCGCACCAAAACACACAGAGACGATGGTGACACTGACTCATCGAGTTTGCCAAAGACAAGGAAAATGGTAAAGCAAAAGAGCAGACAAGGAATCTGCTGAAGACAGAGGGAAGCAGGGATCCGATGAGGGAGGAGGGACACAGAAGTTAAAAGCCCCAGTGGGGAGGAAAAAGCTGAGGCCATGAGGTCCACTAGGCCGCTCTCCAGGGCCCTAGGGAACATCCAGGGCAAGGGGCAAGGCAGCTGGACAAGGGGGCCAAGACTCAATCCTGTACTGAATGGATTTTTCGCTAGAGACCCCCATGGTAAAGCTGCCTGAATAGCTTTGAGAGTCCTTGAATTCAGCTATGCACCTAGGACCCCCATCCCAAGGGTGGTCGTTGGACACCCCATACTGTGGGTGACCAGACTCCAGAAGGATACCTGCTCAGGTGACACCTGGGCTGGAGAAACAGTCAGGCAGACCTTCAGAAAGGCAGGCAGCTGGCACACAGAAGATTCATGAAAGTGCTTATTCTTCTCTGTCTTTATTTGCAGCTGCTTTTCCCCTGACTCTCTGTTTGCTGGGTAACCGATTCTGAACAATTCGTACGGGGCACACAGGCTGACACTGGGGCTCATGGATGACGTCATTAGGAGCCTCACTGTGACCAAAGGGCACACACTGCATCTTCCCTGCGCAGTGAGTCAGAGCCATACGTAAGTTGACCGTCCGTGGCATGGACAGCTATTTTCGAAACACTTTCGAGTCATTCTTTCAACCCTCCCTCTAACTGTGTGTGAGAAGCAGGGCTGGCTGGCCGGAGGGCTAAGCCCACGCGTGTGTGCCCGTTTCCCACCCAGCATGATGAAACGGAGGGACCACATCCCCCCTAGGACCTCTCCAGGCTATACACCTATTGTGCTTGCCTGCTCTTTGCCTGACCACCCAGTTCTAGCAGGTTTATCCAATTCTCTTGTAGATACACTACATGGAACCCTGAGCTGGAGCTGGGGCCAGGGGGCGCAGAACTTTGAATCCCAGAGATTCAGTCTGGAGGCTTTCCAGAGACACATCTATGTCAGATCCTGGGAGGGAAAGAGAATTTCCAGGTAATATAGGCAATGAGAAAGTCTAGGGGCACCCTCCTGGTACAGAACACCTAAGATGCTAGATAATTATTTAACAACACCTTTTAAAATAAATGACTGGGGGACTTCCCTGGTGGTCCAGTGATTAAGACTCTGCACTCCCACTGCAGCGGGTGCAGATTCAATCTCTGGTCGGGGAACTAAGATCCCACATGCCACACGGTGCGGCAAAATAAAATAGAGTAGGATAGAATAGGATACAACACAATACAATACAGTAAAAATAAAATAAAAAATATAATACCGATGTGGCAGAAAAGCAAGCGAAAACCTCAGAGCCTGGGATGCAAATCCAGAAAGGTGAGGGCAGCTGGAGCCTTCGTCGCCCTGGGCACCCTGTGGTGCCTCAGGCCAGGAGCCTGGTCTTCATGGGTTGTGCCTCTGCAGCAAGGAGGCTGGAGACAAAGTCTGGGCTGCGAAGGGTGGGAGCCTTGTCTGAGGCCCACACAAAGCAGGATTCCACAAAGGGCAGCCCCCTCAATGCCTGTCTTAGCTCTGTCCCCAGAAAGCAGAGGCTGAGGCAAAGCCTGTGTAGCAATGCCGTATTGGGATGTATGAGTCAAGGGAACAAAGTGAAGGAAAAAGGAAAGTGAGGCTGGGAGAGGAAAAGCAGTATGAAGTGGTTTGTTCCTGAGCTGGCCACAGCTTCACAGAAATCCAGACAGGAATGTGAATCAGGCAGCGTGGCAGTGTACAGAAAGTACACTGGTCACCAGGTCATGTGGGACCTCTGCCAGAGACCCAGGGAACCTCTGCCTCTTAGAACAGTTACCTGCAGGGACAAAAGGCAAGCAGTTTAATCCTCAACTCTTTGTCTTCTTTTAAGTCTCTTTGGTCCACATTTCCCCTGTGGGGCGTTCACTTCCCTGCATTTCTGGGTTGTGTAACCTGGGCTCTCGGGGCAGTTGCTGGGAAAGCCAGACGCCCCATGGATGCAGGCAGGTCAGACCTAGAAGCAGAGCTGTCAAGTCTCCCAGTGCGAAGGACATGACGGAGGCTGCCCTACAGCCTTCACGTCATCCCTGGGGAGGCTAACACACCAGCAGTACTTGGAACTGAGGCTGGGAAGGCGGAAGCCTAGACTTACAATGGCAGAGACCGTATGGGCCACCACTGGGGCACTGCGGCTAGGAAGCAGCCAGTGTTCAGAAAGGCAGCAGGGCAGAGCAGTTCTCGGGAGGCACATAAGCTGGGTCCAGTATGGAAACAGCTGGGTCCATAGAGATGGGAAACAGATGCTTGATTTATAAAGGACTATTTACAAAGGTACGGGCAAGTAGAGGCACCACAGGGACTAGTGCAGTAACCTAGTTCCCACAGCATAATGGCAAAATGAACTGCTACCACCTTTAGGCTTAAAAGGACAAAGGCAAGGAGAGGTTTCCAGAACTGGATGGAGTCTTGTACAGTAGATTACCTTGAGAGGAGCAGGGATCTTGGAGGGAGGAAGCTAGTCAAGCTGAGGCAGCTTCACAGGAAGGAATCCAGAGGATTAAATACCTGATGTGGTCCAAATAGGCAGAGCAGGCTGGAAAAGGGTTTACTCTAGAGGGGTAAACTGAAGCTCTCTGGCATCACCATAGGTAAAATTCCAAGTAATACGAGTTCACAATCAAAAATCAAAACACACATGGAACTGAGCCAGCATGGATCAGAATTAACCAAAAACATCAAACCTCAAGACCGGACCCATGAGGACTTTGGCTACAGAAATTGTAAATAAAGACTATAAAATGAGTATATTAATGTATTTAAAGAAATAAAGAAAGATAGTGGGATATGATGAAGAAATACAAGGCCATGGAAAGTAGTTTGTGTGATATAAAAACCAGTAGATGTTCTGGAAATAAAAAATACAAAATGACTGAAAATATAAAAGGCAACAGATGAGTTAAGGTTAAACTCAGGAGAAGAAGAACTTGTGAACTTTAAGAAAGATCTGAAGATACTACCAGAATGCACTGCAGAAGGACAAAAGGGGAGAAAATATGAAGGAAGGTTAGGAGGCGTTGAACACAGAATGAGGAAGTGTGAGCCTGTGTCTAACAAAAGTCTCAGAAGACTGTGGTGGGCAGACTCGAAGATGGTCCAATTATCCCCCCTCCTGCTATTCACACCCTTGTGTGATCCCTTTCTCTTGAGCTGGGCAAGACCTGCAACTGGATTCTAACCATGGAATATGGATGTGGCAAAGGTGATGGGATATCATTTCTGTGAGTTTTGTCACAGTAGATCGTACTGTCTGTCTTGCTAGTAGACTCTCTCAATAAACTCTTTCCCCACAGGGTCTGATCAGGAACGGCAGCTGGTGCATCTTGGAAGCTTGTCATAGTCTATGCTTGAAAGTTCAAGGACAGAAGAAGGTGAAAATCACCTCAATTTCAAGGTGTGATGAGCAGCTGTTTCTCAGTGGGGAGGGGAGAGGACAACACAAGACATGGGTAAGATGTCCAGTGCCATCTCTAATGTTTAGCAACCACGAAACAAACAAAAGATTGAAAAGGATGAAACAGTCATACTTTGAAAGAGGGTCTGAAGAGCAGCAGGATGGGGTGCTAAGCCTGAGATTTCCAACGCCAGGTGCACACACAAACTTTCACTCTCTGGTATAAAAAACGAATCATAGCAATGAGTTGACAGCTTATTAACAGGTGGGATTCCACTCCATCCACGGGCCATTGTTAATGGCAGAGTGCCATTTTTGAGGTGTTAGCGAACCAAACTTGGGTCCCCTAGCTCCTGTGCAGTAAAGCCAATCTACCGACACTGGGTTGTGGTGAAAGAAAGTGCAGTGTTTATCGTAAGATGCCAGACAAGGAGTCTGGGGCAGCTAGTGCTCAAAAAACCTGAACTCCATGATGGGTTTCAGGGAGGCATTTCTAAAGGCCAGGTGAGGGAGAGGGCATTGAGGGGTATGTGATCAGCTCATGCACAATTCTCTGATTGGCTGATGGTGAGGTAACAGGGTGGTGTCACAGGAGTTCACATTATCAGTCCTCAGGCTCCAGTAAGTCTGGGGCCTACGTTTTCATGGTCATCAAAGTAGTTAACTTTTTCCATTTGGTGGTGGTTTTAGCATCGTAAAACCACTCAGGAAATGTGCAGCAAATACTGTTATCTAGGTACACCAGAGGGGAACTAAAGCAGAGGACTTGCGGGGAGGGGTCTGTCCTGGGAAGGCCCCACAGGGTCCTGCTCAGTTACAGAGAGAATATAGTTTACAAAAGCAAAATCTTCTCCCAACCCAGAAAACTTCTCCACAAAGGTAGCAGAGGAAGAAAGCAGTTTTATTATTGAATATACTATATTAAACCAGAATGTGATCGCATAACAGACAATCCGCAAAGAGATTGCAAAGATGGAAAGTAATCGCACCCCCCTACATAGCCAAGCAGGTACAGCCCATTACACACACTTTCTCAAGGTGAACAATAACTAGTCCCCTAGTAAGAGGAGCAGTACCTTTTGTCACACGTAGTTGGTTCCAAATTTACCTAAGTAATCGGGGAGACCCCTTGTGTTGGCTTTAATCAGAAGAGAAACGAACTTCTCATTGCAAATTGGAACAGAGACTACCAAAGTTACGTTCTTATCCTCCCACAGAAACTGGGAGGTGGTTTGCATTTCAGAAAGATGGCTCCCAGGTCCTCAGGAAATGATCCTCAATTATGAGGTCATTATAAAGATTTATGTACATTTGAAAAGGACAAAGAAATTCTGAAACAAAAGGGAAGGGGAGAAAAGTCTCCTCCCTTATTTGCAACAAGGAGAGTTAACCCTCTATTTTTATTCTGTATTTGATCTTAACACCATCCAGTGTATTTTCTGTGGCCATTTTCCCCCTCATAGTTGACAACATATATGTACTTTGATTCGTTAATTCCACATTTAAGAATCCCCAGGAGATGTTGAAACATGTTTTTAAAATGTATGTTCAAGTGTACTTTTACAACATTATTTACGATAGAAAAAAATTGAAATCAACCCAAATCCCAAATTCCAAAATAAGGAGGCAGTTAAAAAAAGTTAGAGACTTCTGTATGATGAGGTATTATGCATTAAAATGGCATTTATGAGGAAGTTTTCAATGACATGAAAAAACCCCTAGGACCTAGAAGTCTGTATACACTGTGTTGTCAACTATGAGGACCTGGGAGCCATCTTTCTGAAATGTTATATGAGCTTAAAGGAGGTGGGAAGGGTAAGAGAACTAAATCCTCAACTTCCTCAACAGCAAATCAACAGAAAATAAAAGTTATGTATTGAGAAGTAGCAAGATAAGCCTACTATTTAGAAATTTTGATGGTAAATACCAGAGGGGGAAAAACAACTAAAAGTATCTTTGGTGATCTTTTTTGTAGTGGGGGGCTAGTGTGTGTGGGGGACAAGGGACAGCTGTGTTTTGTTATGAACTTTGAATACTGTTTAAATTTTTTGCATATATTATAGGGCTAAAAGCAAAAATTAAGTACAATTTAAAAATCCCCTGCCTACCACTGTTCCCCCCGACCCTAGAAAAAACATATGAACTCTTCCGTATTTCATAGGTCAGAAAGCTATTTTTATTTCTGTTCTGCTGTTTATCTGGAAATGAAACTATTTTGATGTTCTCAGTGAACCCTCTGACTCATACCTGGAGAGGTATTAGCATTTACGACCTCAGAGATTTCTACATCTCTCCTGCTCATGTGAAGGACTCTGTGGTCCTCCTCTCCCTTCTTTGAATTTCCCACCTCCTGGCAGTTATCAGGGGCTGAAGAGAAAGCCTATTCCTCACCAGATGGTGGGCAGTGTTTTGGTAAGAGTGCTGAGATATGACTTAGTTATAAAGGGGTTGGTTAGGGTAGGGTTGTGATCTGTAGCAGGTTCCCTGGTGTTCCCTGAAACCTAACATTTTCACAGAGCTTTGGTGCCTGGGTTTAAGCTGATCTTGCCATTTATTAGCTCTGTGACTTTGGACAAGTTACTTAGCTGATTTAAGCTTCTGCTTCCTCATTAACAAAGTGGGAATAATAGTAGAAACCCATCCTTCTTAGAGTTTTGATGATAATTAAATGGAACACTATATGTGACCATGTATGTAGTGTACCAAGTTGGAGTGTTCAATACATTGGCTCTGATCAATATTATCTATTAGAACAATGTTGATCCTCTGCAAGTCATGCCGTTAGCCTGAATCTTACTGAAAATAATTCAGTGTGTGTGTGTGTGTGTGTGTGTGTGTGTGTGTGTGTAATTTCCCTTGAGACTTTCTCTTTGACCCATGGGTTATTCAGAAGTGTGTTGTTTACTTTCCAAGTATTTGGAAATTTTTCTGTTATTGATTTCTAGTTAAGTTCCATTATGGTCAGAGAATACACTCTGTATGATTTAAATTCTTTTAAATTTGTTGAGGTTTATTTTATGGCCCAAGATATGGTCTCTATTAGTATTTGATCTTTGAACACTTAAAAAGAATGTGTATTCTGCTGTTGTTGGGTATTCTATAAATGTCAATTAGATCCTGTTATTCAATGGTAGAGTTGAGTTCTTCTGGATCCCGATTTTCTGTCTAGTTGCTTTACCTACTGTTGAGGGAGGGTTGTTAAAGTCCACAATATCATTGTTGCTGTGTCTTTTTCTCCTTTAGTTTATCAGGTTTTGCTTCATATATGTTTCAGCTCTGTTGACTGGTGCATACACATTTACAGATGCTATATCTTCTTAGTGGATTGACCCTTTTATCATAGCATCTGTAAATGTGTATGCACCAGTCAACAGAGCTGAAAAATATATGAAGCAAAACCTGATGGAACTAAAGGAGAAGAAGACACATCAACAATGGTAATTGTGGACTTAACAACCCTCCCTCAAAAGTAGGTAAAGCAACTAGACAGAAAATCAGGATCTAGAAGAACTCAACTCTTTTGTAATAGCAGGAAGAAGATCCTAAAGAACAAGCAGCATGGTTAATAAGCAGTGGGTGCTTTTTCTGTACCCAACAGCCTAAGGCATAGCTATGAACTCATTTTACAGGTGAGAAACTTGTGTACTGGGTCACAAGGTCCCACAGGTGGAATGTGGCTGAGCTGGGATTCAAGCTCAGGTTGAGAGCACCTGAAGGCGTGATTCTTCATTCCCATCTCTTTTCTTATCCATTTGTCTCTTGCCAGTCACTCATTTCTGGTGAAACCTGTGTCCTTTCATGTCTGTCCCCTGGCAGCTGTTTCACAGCAAGGCCTTGTAAGGTGCAGGTTAGAGGGACCCACACTGGAGCCACGCTGCCTGATTCACATTCCTGTCTGGATTAGCCAGGTGACCTCAGCAAGTTACTCAACCTCCGCTCCCTCATGTTCTTCGCTTATAAAACAGGCATAATAACGGACTTGCTTCATAGAGCTGTTAGAAAATTAAGTAAAATGATATTTGTAAAGCTCCTAGAACAATGCCTGGCACAGTCAGTATTCATTAAGTCCTTGCTGTTATTCCTTCCACAACACTACACAATCGGTCCCTTTTCCTGGAACCGTCTTTCTCCATTGTCAACCATATTCAAGATTTTTGTTTTTTACATTTATTTTGTGGCTTAGAGTGCCTCTGGCCCACTGTCACTTGTCACCAGGTATATGTGTATCCAGTTTGAGAAACGGGAATGTGTACTGGGCTGAGCAGGAAGCCTGGACTCTCACAGGTGCTTAGTAAATGATTACAATTTTGAGCTATTAGGGAAGAGGACTCCCTTTAATTCTCATAAGAGTTCTATGAGGGAAATCCATATTTGTTATTCCCATTACAAGTGAGGAATGTGAGGAAGAAAGAGGTTGAATAATTTTGCCCAAGGGCGTATGGCTAATCATAGATAGGGTTTTGAATTAGGCCATCTGGCTCCCATGTGTGTCCCCTCACCCCTGCCTTACACTACCTCCCCGGGAAATAGCCTGTGCAGAATGGACCAGAAAGTAGACGGTGTCACCCGGGTGAGGATTGTCAAGGAATGAGTGACTGGGGAGAGTGAGGAAGCTATCACAGCAGTTCCAGTAAGAGATACTGTGGATTCAGATATATTTTGAAGGTGGAAGCAACAAGACATGCTAATGGATCGGAAGTACGGGGTGAGGCAAAGAGAGGAGTTAGCGGATTATGTTTTTGGTTTGAGCAACTGGGGATGTAGATGTCATTCATCCAGAGGCAAATTCCACCAGGTTTGTGGAAGGTGAATCAAGAGTTTTATGTGGGATACATTTCACTTAGATGCATCAAATGGAACTGTTGAGTGGGCTACTACATGTACAAATCAAGTTCAAGAAAGAAATACAGGCTAGACTAGAGAAATTAATGTGGGCATGACCAGCCTGTTGATGGTATGAAAGCCATGGGAATGAGTGACTGCACCTAGTTGGGTGGACAGAGAGGAGGAGAGGTCCACGGGCTGAGCCTCCTGATACAGACTGAACTTGAGTAAGGGGTGGCAGTGTGTGAAACAGCTGTTTTGACTGATTCTAGTTTTTCAGTGAAATCAGAAGCAAGACCATTGATTGGCTGAGGATAGGGACAGAGTATTGGGGTGAAATGGTTGTTTGGGAGGCTGGGAGGCTGAGTTGATCAGGGACATTGAGTAGAATCGCCCGGCAATGAGGAAAGCCTGCTTGAGGCTTATTGTCAGGAACTAAGTGCAACTAGGCAGGAGGTAATGTGTGTTTCCACCAGGAGCTGCTGAGTGAAGCAGACAGACGGTGGGCTTAGGAGAGCTGAGGTTCAGGTGGATGAGTGTGAGAGAGAGAGATGGCGGGAGGTTCCCTGAATCAGCCTCCTTTCTGCTCCCTGAGACCTTGGTCCTATTTTCAATGCTGGTTGAGTTTTCTCTGGTACCTTACTGGTCTCTTTGCCCCCTGTGCCTCTCCCTGCCCTGCTCACCCACTTCACCCCTCCAGGCCTCAGCCATCCTCCTCCACTTCCTCTCCTGCCCCCTCCTTCAGTTTCTCATCCTGAGGAAATCGAGCCCACAAGCCAGCTCAACCAGAGCAACTGGAACCAGCCCTTCAGAAGGACTCAGTAATAGTGACTTTCTCTATTTAACAAAGATTCCTACCTGCATGCCAACACCAGGGCTGTTTCTCTTAGAATGCATGCTCATTGAAGTCAGAGGAAGCAGCTTGTCCACCCATCAACAAATGTGGCCCAAGGCATACTCGTTGTTAGGTCCATTGTGAGATGTGAAGGTGGTCTCTGAGCCGTTCCCTCTGCCGTCCTCCTTAAGGAGCTTGGTGGCCGGCGGCAGAGACTGACCCAGGTGGAAAGGACTGCAGTGGACATTGGGATGTGCCCCTGGTCTCCCTTCAGACTGAAGGACTTATTCCTCCAGCTTCTGGGAGTGCTGCGGGCAGGTGGTCCCCTGCTGTCAGCCATCTCAGGAATTGTTTTGGTTGAAGAAAGCCCCCTAGCCAAAGGTCTAGCCTGCATCAAATGACTGATCTACACCAGGTTATAAAGACCCAACTTTCTCAACCCAAATTCGAGGCATCTCAGAAGGGTCATTCCAGTTTCAGAGCTCCCTGGGACGGTGAGCTGAGGCCTTCAGAGCTTCACCTCTCTGTCTCCCCAGTTCTTGCCTCCCTCTACTCCCTCTCACAGATGTTGACCCCTTAATCAACTCCCTGCACCCTCATCTCCCTCTCAGAGTCTGCTTCTGGAGAGCTCAACTTGCAACATTTGGTTCCGGGAGTGACCCAAGAAAGCAGCCACTAAGATGGAATTGGTTTTCTTGGTGTAGCAGTAACACCACACCAGGACTCTAAAATAATCCCTTCCCTGAATTCCTCATTTTCTACAAAATCATAATCGCATGTGTCACCCTCTGGGCCCAAAGCCCACGTCCTTCCTCTAGTGTAAATTGTACCCACACTTTCTCCTCTGCTCCTCCAGTCTCCAGACCACAGCCCTGTTTCATGGGTAGGCATGACGACACGGGGGTTTGTGCCTACTTCTGTCATGCTGGCATCTTGTGTTCTGGGCTGAGAGGTCAGAACTCAGGGCTTCCAGAGCAACTGGAAGCTGTGGGAGCAGGACTGCCAGGAAGGAGGGAGCTAAAGGCAGAGGCACTGAAATCTATGTGAAAACTCCCCTCCTGGTCTCAGCCCATCTCTCCTCTATGGGCTTCTTTCTTTCTTTTTTTTAATCTTTGTATCATTTAATGTTATGAAAATTCATCAGGATCAATAAGAATAGAGGTACAATATCGTTTTGAATGTCCATGTATTCCATTGTATGGATATACTATAATTTAACTAATCCTCTACTGTTGGGCATTTGGAGTGTTTCCATTTGCTGTTAAGGTTAATTTTTGTGTATGTGGGCTTATTTCTTAAAACTGAAGGAAGACCATTTATGATGTAATTCTGTTCCCAGTGGGAAGCAGGGCTCCAGTGTTGCCAGGACTATCCCATCTGTTGGGTTTGTTTGTGCTGCTGGCAGCATGACAGGCTCAGGGCCACAGGGGAAGGGAGGGCTGCCGCCAGGGGGGAGCCAGTTTATGATCAGGGAGACTGATGCCTAAAGGCAGGATTGACTAAGATACCCAATCCTGTGAACTTCACTCCCACCACCTCAGTGGTAGATGAGGTGACAGTTGATAAGGAGACACGGGAAATGGTCTTGGGTTCCCAAGAAGCAGACCTGAGACAAGGACTAGGGTGTAGGTAGTTTATTGGGAGGTGGTTCTGATTTGGGTGGTGAAAAGCTGGGAGAAGGACCTCGGTTCTTGTCTTCTTTGAAGAAAGAATTCAGCAAAGAGACCAAGATCGTGAAAAAGATATAAGTGTTTATTAGAAGCATGTGAAGGAACACACAGGTGAACTCGGAGTGAGTTTTGTGCAATGGGACAGCTTAGGTTGCTTAAATAGGGACAGTCTTCAGGTTTTTTCTGGCCAATCATCTCCATATCTGGTTCTGGTGTGGGCACGCATCTCTCAGCCAAGATGGATTCCAGCTGGCGTCTTCTCCCTCCTTTTGTCCTTCCCCTAGACTGAGGACCTTCTCTGAGCATGTGTCAGGCCAGGGAATCCATGAGAACGCACCCAATCAGGGCCCAATGCCCCCGCTGGTATCCCAACTGAAGCATCAGCAGGAGACCAGCTGCAGCTGCTCAGCCTGGGCCTATATATCCCCTGCCTCAGTTCCAGGCAGCAGGGATGAAGAAGTCAGGACGTGAAACAAGGGAAAAAAACTGACCCAATGTTACTGAGTAGCTTCTGCTGTGAGGACCTGAGGCCTAATCCCACTGGGGACCCTCTGAGACAGGGCCAGGACTCGGGTGACGCACTCAGCATGCCAAATTAAGGAGGGACCCACTCTCGCACGACCCTGGTAGGTGCCGTCTAAAATTTTACACCCTGGTGCCTCTCTTGCCTTGTCCTAGTCCCTGCCCTGCTCTGAGAGACCGTGCAGAACTAACATCACAATCGTCCCACCAACAACTGGGAGCTGAGGCATCTCGGCGCTGACCCCATTCTCCATTGATTAAGCCTTGCCCCTGGGTTGTTAAATCCTGGCGCTTCCAGCCCTGAGGCAGAGAGTCAGAGGGAGGAAGCTTCTGGTCCTCCAGGAACTGCCCACCATAGGTGAGATGAACTCAGGTTGGCTGAGAGCACACAGGCCTGGGCACCCATAGCACCTGCAGTGGACGGAGAGGATGTGTTTAGAAACAGTTCAGGGAGCCTGGAGTATTTCCCTTCTCTCCCTGGGGTCCACCCCCTTCTGCTTCTTTGACGTTTGAATCCATTAAAGGAAAATTTCAAGAGAATCCCTTAGAGAACTAGACTATGTCTTCTGGAATCCGAAGGTGCCAGAACTGGTAGCCTCCTTATGCCTGTGAAGTCCTCAAGGTGAGGTGTCTCTGTGGCAGAGCAAGAGGTGGGTAACCTGGGAAGGTATCACCCAGGTCAGTGGTGGGAGTTTCTAAAAAAATCCACAGAAACACTCCATGGGAAAGAGGCAGCCTCAGGCACTGCCACACGGAGGGCATCAGTGCCAGGCTGTGACCAGAGCAGCCCTGATATACCCTCTCTGCTCTCCACCTTTCCTCCCCACCTGAACCCAGCCCTAGAGGAAGAAGGGCAGCAGAGTGGTGAGGGGGGAAGGGAAGGATGAGGAGGAGAAGCCACCCACTCCCCTCCCCCAGGACAGTTTCCTCAGCCTGAGGAGGCCCAGGTTGGAGGACCAGGAAGCGTTAAGTGGATAAGAGGTCGATGCTTTGATATTTTATTGGGCTGAACTTTTTAAAATACGTTCAGAAAAAAGAGTATTAACAGCCAAGTGTGCCTCAGAAAGATGTGGGGTTTCCACGTAGGAAAGAATGAGTCAACAGTCAGCAGTACGGGTTTGCAGGGGCAGTGGTGGGAGAGAAAAACGTCATTTTCTGGTGTTGTCCTCCTGGGTTCATTCGTTTGTTAAACCTATGTCCTCTATTCTAGCTTTGCCCAAATGTGCTAAAATGGTGCTATTTAAAAATTCTGTCTGTATTTCTAGAATTTGTTCAGAATTTGGAAGAGAGTTGTGGTTAATTGGCACACCCCCTGCCCCCACCAGCCAGTGAGGGCCCGGCCCCTGTGTGCTGATGCTGTTTCCAAAGCAAGGGGACTGTTGGGAGCCGAGAAGCCACCCCAGTCGTGCCTGTTGCAGCCTCTCCCCCCAGAGAGGCCCCAGAGGTTGAGATATTGATACAATCACAGTAGCCAAGACAGGAAGCTCTAAGAACTAGAATATTAATAGTAAGACCAGAATTGACATTCATCCAGGGCTCAGTGTTACTGCTGTCCCAGCTGCCTATGGCCAGCATTGTTATTAAATAGCTTGAACATCATCTCCGAGAAAAGCTGGACACCGCCCCCACCTCCCCGCCATGCTTGCTGATGGCTCCGTGTTGGATACCAAAGGGATTCACCTTCTCACCCGAGGCGATAGAAGGAAGGGTCAGTCTTGATGTAATGTGCACACAGATCACCTGGGCTCTTGTCGAAATGCAGTCGGATCCGGAGTAGGGCCAGGATTATGCATTTCTAACTAGCTCCCAGGTGGTGTCAATGCTTTGGTGCATGACCACATTTCCAGCAGCAAAGATCCAGAACAGTGGTTCTCCACCTTAGCTGCATATTAGGATCACATGAAGGAATTTGCAAAAAACTCAGATTCAGATTCCATTGGTCTGGAGTGGGATTCTGACCCTGATGTTTTTTAAATTCCCCTATAACTCTATAAACTGCTAAGGTTGAGAAATACTGATTTAGAATAAGAATCATAACTGTTATTTGCTTATTTCATAACTGTTATTTATTTATGGACGATAAATGTGGTTGAGGAGTTAATGCCTGCATGGAAAAAGGATGATGATTTTTCTAATTCTCTCCAGGTGAGGGTGAAAATGCCGAGGAAGTGTCACCCCATCTGCACCCTGATACCTCAGTGTGCAGGAAATGGCTGCTGATAAAATCACCCTTCCACCCCAACCTCACCCAGAAAGGCTAGGACAGCGCCATTGAGTGGATTGTAGTTGCTCTGAATTGTCTGTGCAGAAAGGAGGGAGGGGGGAGGGTACGTGTGAGTGCGCGTGCTCGAGAGACATCGATGCATCTGTGACGGAAGTTCAGCATGAACACGTAGACCCAAATGTCCCTTGGTGCATAAAGCCTTCCTCCCTCAAGTCCCACAGTTTAAAAGTAGTTTTTTTCATTTGATGCGAGGCGATGATGGCAATGCCTTGAGACCAGTCACTCTGTAAAATTCTTTATATATGTGTATATATATATTTAAAAAACTTTTTTGGCCACGCCACATGGCTTGCAGGATCTTAGTTCCCCAACTAGGGATTGAACCCGGGCCCTGGCGTTGGAAGATTGGAGCCCTAACCACTGGACCACCAGGGAATTCCCTCTGTAAAGTTCCTAAGTGCTTTTTGTATTAACTTCCCAGGACTGCCATGACAAATTACCAAAGACTGGGTGGCTTAAACAACAGAACTGTATTCTCTCACAGTTCTGGGGACCAAAGTCCAACATCAAGGTGTAGGCAGGGCCATGCTGTCTCATCATTCCAATCTCTGCCTCCGTCATCCCATGGATTTCCCCCTGTATCTATTCTCTTATTCTAAGGACACAAGTCATATTGGATTAAAGGCTCACCCTACTCAAGTGTGACCTCATCTTAACGAATAACATCTGCAATGATCCTATTTCTAAATAAGGTCACATTCTGGGATTCTGGGAGGAACATGAATTTGGGGGAGGATACTATCCAGCCCAGTACACTCTTCTTACCTAAAGATGGAAAGATTCCTAAGGCCATCACAGGTACATATTAGAAATACCTTACCCAAATACCTTGCAAGTGGGAGTTCTCTGTTTTACACCAGAGCCCAGCCTGTTCCATTTCCAGCAACTTCTCAGGCAGTGCAGCATAATGGAAAGAATGCAGAACATGGAGCCTGGTCGACCTGAGGTCGAATCTCCACTTAGCTGTGTGACTTTGGTTAAGTTGCTTATACCCTCTTGGGTTGCATGATTTGTAACACGGGGTAATAGGGCAGATAACCAAACATCTGTGGGCACTTTCTTCTGCGTGATACACCATATAAGAACCTTTATAGATGTTATTTGATTAACAGAAATATCCTCATGAAGCTGTGAGGATAAATTAGTTAACAGAGCCTGTACCTGATACACCATAGGTGATGAACAATTAGTTCTTTTTACGTTACTCCCCACTTCAGGGGCTGGCAATTTCTGAGATTCCCTAAGCAGAGCCACCCAGATAACCCACCCTTGCATTTCTGATAGGCAGCCTGGAGCGGGAGACTTGGGAGTCAGCTCTGCCAGGAGCTGCACCGTGACTTGGGCAAGCCACTTAAACTCTTTCCATCCAGTGGTTCACACTGCTGCCTACTCAAGAATGGGCAGGGGCTTCCCTGGTGGCGCAGTGGTTGAGAGTCCGCCTGCCGTTGCAGGGGACGTGGGTTCGTGCCCCGATCCAGGAAGATCCCACATGCCGCTGAGCGGCTGGGCCCGTGAGCCATGGCCGCTGAGCCTGCGCGTCCGGAGTCTGTGCTCCACAACGGGAGAGGCCACAACAGTGAGAGGCCCGCGTACCGCAAAGTTCCCTGAAACCTAACATTTTCACAGAGCTTTGGTGCCTGGGTTTAAGCTGATCTTGCCATTTATTAGCTCTGTGACTTTGGACAAGTTACTTAGCTGATTTAAGCTTCTGCTTCCTCATTAACAAAGTGGGAATAATAGTAGAAACCCATCCTTCTTAGAGTTTTGATGATAATTAAATGGAACACTATATGTGACCATGTATGTAGTGTACCAAGTTGGAGTGTTCAATACATTGGCTCTGATCAATATTATCTATTAGAACAATGTTGATCCTCTGCAAGTCATGCCGTTAGCCTGAATCTTACTGAAAATAATTCAGTGTGTGTGTGTGTGTGTGTGTGTGTGTGTGTGTGTGTAATTTCCCTTGAGACTTTCTCTTTGACCCATGGGTTATTCAGAAGTGTGTTGTTTACTTTCCAAGTATTTGGAAATTTTTCTGTTATTGATTTCTAGTTAAGTTCCATTATGGTCAGAGAATACACTCTGTATGATTTAAATTCTTTTAAATTTGTTGAGGTTTATTTTATGGCCCAAGATATGGTCTCTATTAGTATTTGATCTTTGAACACTTAAAAAGAATGTGTATTCTGCTGTTGTTGGGTATTCTATAAATGTCAATTAGATCCTGTTATTCAACGGTAGAGTTGAGTTCTTCTGGATCCCGATTTTCTGTCTAGTTGCTTTACCTACTGTTGAGGGAGGGTTGTTAAAGTCCACAATATCATTGTTGCTGTGTCTTTTTCTCCTTTAGTTTATCAGGTTTTGCTTCATATATGTTTCAGCTCTGTTGACTGGTGCATACACATTTACAGATGCTATATCTTCTTAGTGGATTGACCCTTTTATCATAGCATCTGTAAATGTGTATGCACCAGTCAACAGAGCTGAAAAATATATGAAGCAAAACCTGATGGAACTAAAGGAGAAGAAGACACATCAACAATGGTAATTGTGGACTTAACAACCCTCCCTCAAAAGTAGGTAAAGCAACTAGACAGAAAATCAGGATCTAGAAGAACTCAACTCTTTTGTAATAGCAGGAAGAAGATCCTAAAGAACAAGCAGCATGGTTAATAAGCAGTGGGTGCTTTTTCTGTACCCAACAGCCTAAGGCATAGCTATGAACTCATTTTACAGGTGAGAAACTTGTGTACTGGGTCACAAGGTCCCACAGGTGGAATGTGGCTGAGCTGGGATTCAAGCTCAGGTTGAGAGCACCTGAAGGCGTGATTCTTCATTCCCATCTCTTTTCTTATCCATTTGTCTCTTGCCAGTCACTCATTTCTGGTGAAACCTGTGTCCTTTCATGTCTGTCCCCTGGCAGCTGTTTCACAGCAAGGCCTTGTAAGGTGCAGGTTAGAGGGACCCACACTGGAGCCACGCTGCCTGATTCACATTCCTGTCTGGATTAGCCAGGTGACCTCAGCAAGTTACTCAACCTCCGCTCCCTCATGTTCTTCGCTTATAAAACAGGCATAATAACGGACTTGCTTCATAGAGCTGTTAGAAAATTAAGTAAAATGATATTTGTAAAGCTCCTAGAACAATGCCTGGCACAGTCAGTATTCATTAAGTCCTTGCTGTTATTCCTTCCACAACACTACACAATCGGTCCCTTTTCCTGGAACCGTCTTTCTCCATTGTCAACCATATTCAAGATTTTTGTTTTTTACATTTATTTTGTGGCTTAGAGTGCCTCTGGCCCACTGTCACTTGTCACCAGGTATATGTGTATCCAGTTTGAGAAACGGGAATGTGTACTGGGCTGAGCAGGAAGCCTGGACTCTCACAGGTGCTTAGTAAATGATTACAATTTTGAGCTATTAGGGAAGAGGACTCCCTTTAATTCTCATAAGAGTTCTATGAGGGAAATCCATATTTGTTATTCCCATTACAAGTGAGGAATGTGAGGAAGAAAGAGGTTGAATAATTTTGCCCAAGGGCGTATGGCTAATCATAGATAGGGTTTTGAATTAGGCCATCTGGCTCCCATGTGTGTCCCCTCACCCCTGCCTTACACTACCTCCCCGGGAAATAGCCTGTGCAGAATGGACCAGAAAGTAGACGGTGTCACCCGGGTGAGGATTGTCAAGGAATGAGTGACTGGGGAGAGTGAGGAAGCTATCACAGCAGTTCCAGTAAGAGATACTGTGGATTCAGATATATTTTGAAGGTGGAAGCAACAAGACATGCTAATGGATCGGAAGTACGGGGTGAGGCAAAGAGAGGAGTTAGCGGATTATGTTTTTGGTTTGAGCAACTGGGGATGTAGATGTCATTCATCCAGAGGCAAATTCCACCAGGTTTGTGGAAGGTGAATCAAGAGTTTTATGTGGGATACATTTCACTTAGATGCATCAAATGGAACTGTTGAGTGGGCTACTACATGTACAAATCAAGTTCAAGAAAGAAATACAGGCTAGACTAGAGAAATTAATGTGGGCATGACCAGCCTGTTGATGGTATGAAAGCCATGGGAATGAGTGACTGCACCTAGTTGGGTGGACAGAGAGGAGGAGAGGTCCACGGGCTGAGCCTCCTGATACAGACTGAACTTGAGTAAGGGGTGGCAGTGTGTGAAACAGCTGTTTTGACTGATTCTAGTTTTTCAGTGAAATCAGAAGCAAGACCATTGATTGGCTGAGGATAGGGACAGAGTATTGGGGTGAAATGGTTGTTTGGGAGGCTGGGAGGCTGAGTTGATCAGGGACATTGAGTAGAATCGCCCGGCAATGAGGAAAGCCTGCTTGAGGCTTATTGTCAGGAACTAAGTGCAACTAGGCAGGAGGTAATGTGTGTTTCCACCAGGAGCTGCTGAGTGGAGCAGACAGACGGTGGGCTTAGGAGAGCTGAGGTTCAGGTGGATGAGTGTGAGAGAGAGAGATGGCGGGAGGTTCCCTGAATCAGCCTCCTTTCTGCTCCCTGAGACCTTGGTCCTATTTTCAATGCTGGTTGAGTTTTCTCTGGTACCTTACTGGTCTCTTTGCCCCCTGTGCCTCTCCCTGCCCTGCTCACCCACTTCACCCCTCCAGGCCTCAGCCATCCTCCTCCACTTCCTCTCCTGCCCCCTCCTTCAGTTTCTCATCCTGAGGAAATCGAGCCCACAAGCCAGCTCAACCAGAGCAACTGGAACCAGCCCTTCAGAAGGACTCAGTAATAGTGACTTTCTCTATTTAACAAAGATTCCTACCTGCATGCCAACACCAGGGCTGTTTCTCTTAGAATGCATGCTCATTGAAGTCAGAGGAAGCAGCTTGTCCACCCATCAACAAATGTGGCCCAAGGCATACTCGTTGTTAGGTCCATTGTGAGATGTGAAGGTGGTCTCTGAGCCGTTCCCTCTGCCGTCCTCCTTAAGGAGCTTGGTGGCCGGCGGCAGAGACTGACCCAGGTGGAAAGGACTGCAGTGGACATTGGGATGTGCCCCTGGTCTCCCTTCAGACTGAAGGACTTATTCCTCCAGCTTCTGGGAGTGCTGCGGGCAGGTGGTCCCCTGCTGTCAGCCATCTCAGGAATTGTTTTGGTTGAAGAAAGCCCCCTAGCCAAAGGTCTAGCCTGCATCAAATGACTGATCTACACCAGGTTATAAAGACCCAACTTTCTCAACCCAAATTCGAGGCATCTCAGAAGGGTCATTCCAGTTTCAGAGCTCCCTGGGACGGTGAGCTGAGGCCTTCAGAGCTTCACCTCTCTGTCTCCCCAGTTCTTGCCTCCCTCTACTCCCTCTCACAGATGTTGACCCCTTAATCAACTCCCTGCACCCTCATCTCCCTCTCAGAGTCTGCTTCTGGAGAGCTCAACTTGCAACATTTGGTTCCGGGAGTGACCCAAGAAAGCAGCCACTAAGATGGAATTGGTTTTCTTGGTGTAGCAGTAACACCACACCAGGACTCTAAAATAATCCCTTCCCTGAATTCCTCATTTTCTACAAAATCATAATCGCATGTGTCACCCTCTGGGCCCAAAGCCCACGTCCTTCCTCTAGTGTAAATTGTACCCACACTTTCTCCTCTGCTCCTCCAGTCTCCAGACCACAGCCCTGTTTCATGGGTAGGCATGACGACACGGGGGTTTGTGCCTACTTCTGTCATGCTGGCATCTTGTGTTCTGGGCTGAGAGGTCAGAACTCAGGGCTTCCAGAGCAACTGGAAGCTGTGGGAGCAGGACTGCCAGGAAGGAGGGAGCTAAAGGCAGAGGCACTGAAATCTATGTGAAAACTCCCCTCCTGGTCTCAGCCCATCTCTCCTCTATGGGCTTCTTTCTTTCTTTTTTTTAATCTTTGTATCATTTAATGTTATGAAAATTCATCAGGATCAATAAGAATAGAGGTACAATATCGTTTTGAATGTCCATGTATTCCATTGTATGGATATACTATAATTTAACTAATCCTCTACTGTTGGGCATTTGGAGTGTTTCCATTTGCTGTTAAGGTTAATTTTTGTGTATGTGGGCTTATTTCTTAAAACTGAAGGAAGACCATTTATGATGTAATTCTGTTCCCAGTGGGAAGCAGGGCTCCAGTGTTGCCAGGACTATCCCATCTGTTGGGTTTGTTTGTGCTGCTGGCAGCATGACAGGCTCAGGGCCACAGGGGAAGGGAGGGCTGCCGCCAGGGGGGAGCCAGTTTATGATCAGGGAGACTGATGCCTAAAGGCAGGATTGACTAAGATACCCAATCCTGTGAACTTCACTCCCACCACCTCAGTGGTAGATGAGGTGACAGTTGATAAGGAGACACGGGAAATGGTCTTGGGTTCCCAAGAAGCAGACCTGAGACAAGGACTAGGGTGTAGGTAGTTTATTGGGAGGTGGTTCTGATTTGGGTGGTGAAAAGCTGGGAGAAGGACCTCGGTTCTTGTCTTCTTTGAAGAAAGAATTCAGCAAAGAGACCAAGATCGTGAAAAAGATATAAGTGTTTATTAGAAGCATGTGAAGGAACACACAGGTGAACTCGGAGTGAGTTTTGTGCAATGGGACAGCTTAGGTTGCTTAAATAGGGACAGTCTTCAGGTTTTTTCTGGCCAATCATCTCCATATCTGGTTCTGGTGTGGGCACGCATCTCTCAGCCAAGATGGATTCCAGCTGGCGTCTTCTCCCTCCTTTTGTCCTTCCCCTAGACTGAGGACCTTCTCTGAGCATGTGTCAGGCCAGGGAATCCATGAGAACGCACCCAATCAGGGCCCAATGTCCCCGCTGGTATCCCAACTGAAGCATCAGCAGGAGACCAGCTGCAGCTGCTCAGCCTGGGCCTATATATCCCCTGCCTCAGTTCCAGGCAGCAGGGATGAAGAAGTCAGGACGTGAAACAAGGGAAAAAAACTGACCCAATGTTACTGAGTAGCTTCTGCTGTGAGGACCTGAGGCCTAATCCCACTGGGGACCCTCTGAGACAGGGCCAGGACTCGGGTGACGCACTCAGCATGCCAAATTAAGGAGGGACCCACTCTCGCACGACCCTGGTAGGTGCCGTCTAAAATTTTACACCCTGGTGCCTCTCTTGCCTTGTCCTAGTCCCTGCCCTGCTCTGAGAGACCGTGCAGAACTAACATCACAATCGTCCCACCAACAACTGGGAGCTGAGGCATCTCGGCGCTGACCCCATTCTCCATTGATTAAGCCTTGCCCCTGGGTTGTTAAATCCTGGCGCTTCCAGCCCTGAGGCAGAGAGTCAGAGGGAGGAAGCTTCTGGTCCTCCAGGAACTGCCCACCATAGGTGAGATGAACTCAGGTTGGCTGAGAGCACACAGGCCTGGGCACCCATAGCACCTGCAGTGGACGGAGAGGATGTGTTTAGAAACAGTTCAGGGAGCCTGGAGTATTTCCCTTCTCTCCCTGGGGTCCACCCCCTTCTGCTTCTTTGACGTTTGAATCCATTAAAGGAAAATTTCAAGAGAATCCCTTAGAGAACTAGACTATGTCTTCTGGAATCCGAAGGTGCCAGAACTGGTAGCCTCCTTATGCCTGTGAAGTCCTCAAGGTGAGGTGTCTCTGTGGCAGAGCAAGAGGTGGGTAACCTGGGAAGGTATCACCCAGGTCAGTGGTGGGAGTTTCTAAAAAAATCCACAGAAACACTCCATGGGAAAGAGGCAGCCTCAGGCACTGCCACACGGAGGGCATCAGTGCCAGGCTGTGACCAGAGCAGCCCTGATATACCCTCTCTGCTCTCCACCTTTCCTCCCCACCTGAACCCAGCCCTAGAGGAAGAAGGGCAGCAGAGTGGTGAGGGGGGAAGGGAAGGATGAGGAGGAGAAGCCACCCACTCCCCTCCCCCAGGACAGTTTCCTCAGCCTGAGGAGGCCCAGGTTGGAGGACCAGGAAGCGTTAAGTGGATAAGAGGTCGATGCTTTGATATTTTATTGGGCTGAACTTTTTAAAATACGTTCAGAAAAAAGAGTATTAACAGCCAAGTGTGCCTCAGAAAGATGTGGGGTTTCCACGTAGGAAAGAATGAGTCAACAGTCAGCAGTACGGGTTTGCAGGGGCAGTGGTGGGAGAGAAAAACGTCATTTTCTGGTGTTGTCCTCCTGGGTTCATTCGTTTGTTAAACCTATGTCCTCTATTCTAGCTTTGCCCAAATGTGCTAAAATGGTGCTATTTAAAAATTCTGTCTGTATTTCTAGAATTTGTTCAGAATTTGGAAGAGAGTTGTGGTTAATTGGCACACCCCCTGCCCCCACCAGCCAGTGAGGGCCCGGCCCCTGTGTGCTGATGCTGTTTCCAAAGCAAGGGGACTGTTGGGAGCCGAGAAGCCACCCCAGTCGTGCCTGTTGCAGCCTCTCCCCCCAGAGAGGCCCCAGAGGTTGAGATATTGATACAATCACAGTAGCCAAGACAGGAAGCTCTAAGAACTAGAATATTAATAGTAAGACCAGAATTGACATTCATCCAGGGCTCAGTGTTACTGCTGTCCCAGCTGCCTATGGCCAGCATTGTTATTAAATAGCTTGAACATCATCTCCGAGAAAAGCTGGACACCGCCCCCACCTCCCCGCCATGCTTGCTGATGGCTCCGTGTTGGATACCAAAGGGATTCACCTTCTCACCCGAGGCGATAGAAGGAAGGGTCAGTCTTGATGTAATGTGCACACAGATCACCTGGGCTCTTGTCGAAATGCAGTCGGATCCGGAGTAGGGCCAGGATTATGCATTTCTAACTAGCTCCCAGGTGGTGTCAATGCTTTGGTGCATGACCACATTTCCAGCAGCAAAGATCCAGAACAGTGGTTCTCCACCTTAGCTGCATATTAGGATCACATGAAGGAATTTGCAAAAAACTCAGATTCAGATTCCATTGGTCTGGAGTGGGATTCTGACCCTGATGTTTTTTAAATTCCCCTATAACTCTATAAACTGCTAAGGTTGAGAAATACTGATTTAGAATAAGAATCATAACTGTTATTTGCTTATTTCATAACTGTTATTTATTTATGGACGATAAATGTGGTTGAGGAGTTAATGCCTGCATGGAAAAAGGATGATGATTTTTCTAATTCTCTCCAGGTGAGGGTGAAAATGCCGAGGAAGTGTCACCCCATCTGCACCCTGATACCTCAGTGTGCAGGAAATGGCTGCTGATAAAATCACCCTTCCACCCCAACCTCACCCAGAAAGGCTAGGACAGCGCCATTGAGTGGATTGTAGTTGCTCTGAATTGTCTGTGCAGAAAGGAGGGAGGGGGGAGGGTACGTGTGAGTGCGCGTGCTCGAGAGACATCGATGCATCTGTGACGGAAGTTCAGCATGAACACGTAGACCCAAATGTCCCTTGGTGCATAAAGCCTTCCTCCCTCAAGTCCCACAGTTTAAAAGTAGTTTTTTTCATTTGATGCGAGGCGATGATGGCAATGCCTTGAGACCAGTCACTCTGTAAAATTCTTTATATATGTGTATATATATATTTAAAAAACTTTTTTGGCCACGCCACATGGCTTGCAGGATCTTAGTTCCCCAACTAGGGATTGAACCCGGGCCCTGGCGTTGGAAGATTGGAGCCCTAACCACTGGACCACCAGGGAATTCCCTCTGTAAAGTTCCTAAGTGCTTTTTGTATTAACTTCCCAGGACTGCCATGACAAATTACCAAAGACTGGGTGGCTTAAACAACAGAACTGTATTCTCTCACAGTTCTGGGGACCAAAGTCCAACATCAAGGTGTAGGCAGGGCCATGCTGTCTCATCATTCCAATCTCTGCCTCCGTCATCCCATGGATTTCCCCCTGTATCTATTCTCTTATTCTAAGGACACAAGTCATATTGGATTAAAGGCTCACCCTACTCAAGTGTGACCTCATCTTAACGAATAACATCTGCAATGATCCTATTTCTAAATAAGGTCACATTCTGGGATTCTGGGAGGAACATGAATTTGGGGGAGGATACTATCCAGCCCAGTACACTCTTCTTACCTAAAGATGGAAAGATTCCTAAGGCCATCACAGGTACATATTAGAAATACCTTACCCAAATACCTTGCAAGTGGGAGTTCTCTGTTTTACACCAGAGCCCAGCCTGTTCCATTTCCAGCAACTTCTCAGGCAGTGCAGCATAATGGAAAGAATGCAGAACATGGAGCCTGGTCGACCTGAGGTCGAATCTCCACTTAGCTGTGTGACTTTGGTTAAGTTGCTTATACCCTCTTGGGTTGCATGATTTGTAACACGGGGTAATAGGGCAGATAACCAAACATCTGTGGGCACTTTCTTCTGCGTGATACACCATATAAGAACCTTTATAGATGTTATTTGATTAACAGAAATATCCTCATGAAGCTGTGAGGATAAATTAGTTAACAGAGCCTGTACCTGATACACCATAGGTGATGAACAATTAGTTCTTTTTACGTTACTCCCCACTTCAGGGGCTGGCAATTTCTGAGATTCCCTAAGCAGAGCCACCCAGATAACCCACCCTTGCATTTCTGATAGGCAGCCTGGAGCGGGAGACTTGGGAGTCAGCTCTGCCAGGAGCTGCACCGTGACTTGGGCAAGCCACTTAAACTCTTTCCATCCAGTGGTTCACACTGCTGCCTACTCAAGAATGGGCAGGGGCTTCCCTGGTGGCGCAGTGGTTGAGAGTCCGCCTGCCGTTGCAGGGGACGTGGGTTCGTGCCCCGATCCAGGAAGATCCCACATGCCGCTGAGCGGCTGGGCCCGTGAGCCATGGCCGCTGAGCCTGCGCGTCCGGAGTCTGTGCTCCACAACGGGAGAGGCCACAACAGTGAGAGGCCCGCGTACC
>NW_020175496.1:659185-667114 GCF_003031525.2 Neophocaena asiaeorientalis asiaeorientalis
AAAAAAAAAAAAAAAAAAGAATGAGCAGATTCTGAGAGCAGCGTGCCAGTGTGGGAAGTGGAGCCCAGGGCCTGGCCAGTGAGAAGGTTCATGGGCTGTGGAGCGTTCCTGTCCTGAGTTGGTCCTGAGCTCACCTGCTCCATCCCGCCATCTGTCCCTCCGTGCACCTGCCCTAATCTTTACTGGGCTGTGTTCTAAGCTCTCTGTGGATCTGCCAAGGGTTAATTGGCTTCTGGCCTTTAAAAAAAATGTGAAACTAACAGAAGAGCCCCTCCCTGGGTTTGGATAATGTGTGTGTGTGTGTGTGTGTGTGTGTGTGTGTGTGTGTGTGTGTGTTTCCTTGCTCTCTTGCAGGACTTCCTGTTTCTGCAGATTCTTTCCCCACCCCATAAGCTCTGGAAGTGGCAGGGCACTCATGCAAATCTGTCAGCTACCACATCACGTCCTTGATTTACTGTCTTCTTCTCCAGGGACCTCTCTGTTGAGGGCTGGTGTGTCCTCCTGGCACAGTTGACACTTCCGTTGGGCTCAGCTGCCAAATTGCTGGGTGTGATTATTGTTTTAGGTGTCAAGTGGTGACAGGGCATCCCACTCCCAGTTTATTGGACAAGCCTTGGAACACCCCAGCTCCACAGTAATAACAACCCATCATATTCTTTTTTTTTTTAACAACCATAGAAGTATTATTTATAATAGTAAAATATTGGCAACTTCCAGCGTCCATCCAGAGGAGAAATAAATTGTCATATCTATAATGGAATTCACATAGCAGTGAAAAGGAATGAACTCGAGCTACATGAATCAATATGGATTAATTCCACAAATATAAGATTGATCAAAAGAAAGCAAGTTGCAAATGAATTTTTGCAGTATGATATCCACAAGAAAGTTCAATACACACAACAATTCTATTAATTGAACAGGGAGAAATATATATGGAAAGAAAAAAAGAAATGCAAATAAATGAAAAACCTCCAAAATCTGGACAGATTTCCTCCTGGGTAGAAAGAAGGAAGAGAAGGAACCTTGGAGGACACTGTAAGGGGGATTTAACTATGTTGGCAATGTTATATTTTTAAGCTAGGTGATGAGTTGTTATTCTTTGTTTTTTGGGGGGGTATAGTTGTTTTACAATGTTGTGTTAGCTTCTACTGTACAGCAAAGTGAAGGAGAGTTCCCTGTGCTATATAGCAGGTAGTCATTAGTTATCTATTTTATACATATTAGTGTATATATGTCAATCCAAATCTCCCAATTCATCCCACCACCCCCTTCCCACCTTGGTGTCAATACCTTTGTTCTCTACATCTGTGTCTCTATTTCTGCCTTGCAAACCGGTTCATCTGTACCATTTTTCTAGACTCCGCATATATGTGTTAATATGCGATATTTATTTTTCTCTTTCTGACTTACTTCACTCTGTATGACAGTCTCTAGAGGTCCATCTACATCTCTACAAATGACCCAATTTGGTTTCTTTTTATGGCTGAGTAATATTCCATTGTATATATGTACCATGTCTTCTTTATCCATTCGACTGTCGATGGACATTTAGGCTGCTTCCATGACCTGGCTATTGAAAACAGTGCTGCAATGAACATTGGGGTGCATTGTGTCTTTTTAAATTATGGTTTTCTCTGGGTATATGCCCAGTAGTGGTATTGCTGGGTCATATGGTAATTCTATTTTTAGTTTTTTAAGGAACCTCCATACTGTTCTCCACACAGGCTGTATCAATTTACATTCCCACCAACAGTGCAAGAGGGTCCCATTTTCTCCACACCCTCTCCAGCATTTATTGTTTGTAGATTTTCTGATGATGCCCATTTTAACCAGTGTGAGTTGATACCTCACTGTAGTTTGATTTGCATTTGTCTGATAATTAGTGATGTTGAGCATCTTTTCATGTGCCTCTTGGCCCTCTGTATGTCATCTTTGGAGAAATGTCTTTTTAGGTCTTCTGCCCATTTTTCGATTGGGTTGTTTGTTTTTTTTGATATTGAGCTGCATGAAATGTTTGTATATTTTGGAGATTAATCCTTTGTCCGCTGATTTATTTGCACATATTTTCTCCCATTCTGAGGGCTGTCTTTTCATCTTTATGATTTCCTTTGCTGTGCAAAAGCGTTTAAGTTTCATTAGGTCCCATTTGTTTATTTTTGTTTTTATTTTCATTACTCTAGGAGGTGGGTCAAAAAAGATCTTGCTGTGATTTATGCCAAAAAGTGTTCTTCCTATGTTTTCCTCTAAGAGTTTAATAGTGTCCGGTCTTACATTTAGGTCTATAATCCATTTTGAGTTTATTTTTGTGCATGGTGTTAGAGAGTGTTCTAATTTCATTCTTTTACATGTGGCTGTCCAGTTTTCCCAGCACCACTTATTGAAGAGGCTGTCTTTTCTCCATTATATATTCTTGCCTCCTTTCTCATAGATTAGTTGACCATAGGTGTGTTGGTTTATCTCTCGGCTTTCTATCCTGTTCCATTGACCAATATTTCTGTTTCTATGCCAGTACCATATAGTCTTGATAACTGTAGCTTTGTAGTATAGTCTCAAGTCAGGGAGTCTGATTCCTCCAGCTCCGTTTTTTTTCCTCAAGATTGCTTTGGCTATTCGGAGTCTTTTGTGTTTCCATACAAATTTTAATATATTTTTGTTCTAGTTCTCTGAAAAATGCCATTGGTAATTTGATAGGGATTGCGTTGAATCTGTAGATTGCTTTGGGTAGTATAGTCATTTTCACAATATTGATTCTTCCGATCCAAGAGCATGGTATATCTCTCCAACTCTTTCTGTCATCCTTGACTTCTTTCATCAGTGTCTTACAGTTTTCTGCATACAGGTCTTTTGCCTCCTTAGGTAGGTTTACTCCTAGGTATTTTATTCTTTTGTTGCAGTGGTGAATGGGATTGTTTCCTTAATTTCTCTTTCTGATCTTTTGTTGTTAGTGTATAGGAATGCAAGAGATTTCTGTGCATTAATTTTGTATCCTACAACTTTACCAAATTCATTGATTAGCTCTAGTAGTTTTCTGGTGGAGTCTTTAGGATTTCCTATATATAGTATCATGTCATCTGCAAACAGTGACAGTTCTACTTCTTCTTTTCCAATTTGGATTCCTTTTATTTCTTTTTCTTCTCTGATTGCCGTGGCTAGGACTTCTAAAACTATGTTGAATAGTACTGGTGAGAGTGGACATCCTTGTCTTGTTCCTGATCTTAGAGGAAATGCTTTCAGTTTTTCACCATTGAGGATGATGTTTGCCGTGGGTTTGTTATATATGGCCTTTATTATGTTGAGGTAGGTTCCACCTATGTCCATTTTCTGGAGAGTTTTATCGTAAATCAGTGTTGTATTTTGTCAACAGCTTTTGCTGCATCTATTGAGATGATCATATGGTTTTTATTCTTCAATTTGTTAATATGGTGTATCACACTGATTGATTTGCATATATTGAAGAATCCTTGCATCCCCGGGATAAATCCCACTTGATCATGGTGTATGATCGTTTTAATGTGCTGTTGGATTCTGTTTGCTAGTATTTTG
The DNA here is from genome assembly GCF_003031525.2 of Neophocaena asiaeorientalis asiaeorientalis. NCBI lineage: Eukaryota > Metazoa > Chordata > Mammalia > Artiodactyla > Phocoenidae > Neophocaena > Neophocaena asiaeorientalis. Next base: position 662,732 of record NW_020175496.1, read on the forward strand.
TTGAGGATTTTTACATCTATATTCATCAGTGATATTGGCCTGTAGTTTTCATTTTATGTGATATCCTTTTCTGGTTTGGGTATCAGGGTGATGGTGGCCTTGTAGAATGAGTTTCGGTGTGTTCCTTCCTCTGCAATATTTTGGAAGTTTGAGAAAGATAGGTGTTAGCTCTTGTCTAAATGTTTGATAAAATTCACCTCTGAAGCCATCTGGCCCTGGACTTTTGTTTGTTGGAAGATTTTTAATTGCAGTTTCAGTTTCATTACTTATGCTTGGTCTGTTTATATTTTCTCTTTCTTCCTGCTTCAGTGTTGGAAGCTTGTACATTTCTAAGAATTTGTCCATTTCTTCCAGGTTGTCCATTTTATTGGCACAGTGTTGCTTGTAATAGTCTCTTATGATCCTTTGTGTTTCTGTGGTGTCAGTTGTAACTTTTCCTCTTTCATTTCTGATTTTATTCATGTGAGTCCTTTCCCTCTTTTTCTTGATGAGTCTGGCTAAAGGTTTATCAATTTTGTTTATCTTCTCAAAGAACCAGCTTTTAGTTTTATTGATCTTTGCTATTGTTTTCTTTGTTTCTATTTCTTTTATTTCTGCTCTGATCTTTATGATTTCTTTCCTTCTACTATCTTTGGAGGATTTTTTTTTTGTTCTTCTTTCTCTAGTTGCTTTAGGTGTAAGGTTAGATTGTTTATTTGATATATTTCTTGTTTCTTGAGGTAAGATTGTGTTGCTATAAACTTCCGTCTTGGAACGGTTTTTGCTGCATCCCGTAGGTTTTGGGTCGTCATGTTTTCGTTGTCATTTGTCTCTAGGTATTTTTTGATTTCCTCTTTGATTTCTTCAGTGATCTCTTGGTTGGTTACTTAGTAGTGTACTGTTTAGCCTCTATGTGTTAGTGTTTTTTACATAGTTTTCTCCTGTAATTGACTTATAATCTCATAGCATTGTGGTCAGAAAAGATGCTTGATACAATTTCAATTTTCTTAAATTTACCAAGGCTTGATTTGTGAATGAAGATGTGATCTATCCTGGAGAATGTTCTGTGTGCACGTGAGAAGAAAGTGTAATCTACTGTTTTTGGATGGAAGGTCCTATAAATCAGCGGTCCTGATCCTTTTCAGCACCAGGGACCGGTTTTGTGGAAGACAGTTTTTCCTTGAATGGGGGGTGGGGGTATGGGATGGTTCAGGCAGTAACATGAGCAATGGGGAGCAACAGATGAAGCTTCACTCACTCACTTGCTGCACACCTCTTACTGTGCAGCTAGGTTCCTAACAGGCCACAGACCATTACCAGTGGTTGGGGATCCCTGCTATAAATATCAATTAAATTTATCTGGTCTATTGTGTCATTTAAAGCTTGTGTTTCCTTATTAATTTTCTGTCCTGATGATCTGTCCATTGGTGTAAGTGGGGTGTTAAAACCCCCACCATTTTTGTGTTACTCTCGATTTCCCCTTTTATAGCTCTTTGCATTTGCCTTATGTATTGAGGTGCTCATATGTTGGGTGCATAAATATTTATAATTGTTATATCTTCTTCTTGGATTGATCCCTTGATATTATGTAGTGTCCTTCCTTGTCCCTTATAAAAGTCTTTATTTATTTACTTATTTAAAATTTTTTTAACATCTTTATTGGAGTATAATTGCGTTACAATGGTGTGTTAGTTTCTGCTTTATAACAAAGTGAATCAGTTATACATATACATATGTTCCCATATCTCTTCCCTCTTGCATCTCCCTCCCTCCCACCCTCCCTATCCCACCCCTCTAGGTGGTCACAAAGCACCAAGCTGATCTCCCTGTGCTATGCGGCTGCTTCCCACTAGCTATCTACCTTACCTGTGGTAGTGTATATATATATGTCCATGCCACTCTCTTACTTTGTCACAGCTTACCCTTCCCCCTCCCCATATCCTCAAGTCCATTCTCTAGTAAGTCTGTGTCTTTTTTCCCATCTTGCCCCTAGGTTCTTCATGACCTTTTTTTTTCTTAGATTCCATATATATGTGTTAGCATACAATATTTGTTTTTCTCTTTCTGACTTACTTCACTCTATGACAGATTCTAGGTCCATCCACCTTACTACAAATAACTCAGTTTCGTTCCTTTTTATGGCTGAGTAATATTCCATTGTATATATGTGCCACATCTTCTTTATCCATTCATCTGTTGATGGACACTTAGGTTGCTTCCATGTCCTGGCTATTGTAAATAGAGCTGCAATAAACATTGTGGTACATGACTCTTTTTGAATTATGGTTTTCTCTGGGTATATGCCCAGTAGTGGGATTGCTCGGTCGTATGGTAGTTCTATTTTTAGTTTTTTAAGGAACCTCCATACTGTTCTGCATAGTGGTTGTATCAATTTACATTGCCACCAACAGTGCAAGAGGGTTCCCTTTTCTGCACACACTCTCCAGCATTTTTGTTTGTAGATTTTTTTCACACACACACACTGTATTTTATTTTTACAAGAGATAAAGAAACTGACACCAAGCATTGTAAAGGGATGACCACAACAAAAGCAACAATGATTGCAATTACCAAACACAAAACACACTCATACTATGTCATAATACTGACATTCAGTCCAGTAATCCTCCACTGTAACAGCTTCTTGACTTTGCAGTGAATATTGATTTGTATATTTTTTTGCCTCAGAGTCCTTGTGGGATTTTATTTTTATTCAAACAGAAGGTCACAAAAATTATAATCATCCTCATCAGTTCACTCAGTCCCATGTAATTACTTTTTTTATCTTGATCTTTTGTTAGAACTTTTATGAATTCATCAGTTTTCCATTAGAGTTCTGAAAATGCTTATTCATTCAGTTCAGCAATATAGTCAGTTACCAGAAACCTGTACTTGTCAGAGTCTTTTCCATGAACTCCTTGAAGATGAAACCCTTTTATAGAAATAATTTTGCAAAAGCATCAGAGTACACCCAGAACTGTCTGTAAATGACAAAAGACTTAAAAATGACCACGGTTAAAGATTTGATGAAAGTTCATAATAAGGAAATTTAGTCATTTCTGAGATATACATTTTAAGGTAATAACTAGAATTATGACTTATAACATTATACCAGAACATATAAGATTTTTAGAAATTTCATGTAATGTCTGAAACATTTATATTAACATATTTCCATACAAATAACCCAAGGAAGGTTTAGTATTAGTTGTTTTTTGTTTGTTTCTTTGTTTTATTATACTGCAGGTTCTTATTAGTAATCAGTTTTATACACATCAGTGTATACATGTCAATCCCAATCGCCCAGTTCAGCATACCACCATCCCCACCCCACCACGGCTTTCCCCCCTTGGTGTCCATACGTTTGTTCTCTACATCTGTGTCTCAACTTCTGACCTGAAAACCGGTTCACCTGTACCATTTTTCTAGGTTCCACATACATGCATTAATATACGATATTTGTTTTTCTCTTTCTGACTTACTTCACTGTGTATCACAGTCTCTAGATCTATCCAGTTCTCTACAAATGACCCAATTTCATTCCTTTTTTATGGCTGAGTAATATTCTATTGTATATATGTACCACAACTTCTTTATCCATTCATCTGTCGATGGGCATTTAGGTTGCTTCCATGACCTGACTATTGTAAATAGTGCTGCAGTGAACATTGGGTTGCATGTGTCTTTTTGAATTATGGCTTTCTCTGGGTATATGCCCAGTAGTGGAATTGCTGGATCAATATGTAATTCTATTTTTAGTTTATTAAGGAACCTCCGTACTGTTCTCCATAGTGGCTGTACTAATTCACATTCCCACCAACAGTGCAAGAGGGTTCCCTTTTCTCCACACCCTCTCCAGCATTTGTTGTTTGTAGATTTTCTGATGATGCCCATTCTAACTGGTGTGAGGTGATACCTCATTGTAGTTTTGATTTGCATTTCTCTAATAAATAGTGATGTTGATCAGCTTCTCATGTGCTTCTTGGCCATCTGTATGTCTTCTTTAAAGAAATGTCTATTTAGGTCTTCTGCCCATTTTTGGATGGGGTTTGTTTCTTTAATATTGAGCTGCATGAGCTGTTTATATATTTTGGAGATTAATCCTTTGTCCGTTGATTCGTTTGCAAATATTTCTCCCATTCTGAGGGTTGTCTTTTCATATTGTAAGGTTAGATTGTTTAAAGTTGTGATGTTAGATTGTTTATTTGAGATTTTTCTTGTTTCTTGAGGTAGGCTTGTATAGCTATAAACTTTCCTCTTAGAACTGCTTTTGCTGCATCCCATAGGTTTTGGATCATCGTGTTTTCATTGTCATTTGTCTCTAGGTATTTTTTGATTGCCTCTTTGATTTCTTCAGTGATCTCTTGGTTGTTTAGTAACATATTGGTTAGCCTCCATGTGTTT
>NW_020175496.1:667699-669494 GCF_003031525.2 Neophocaena asiaeorientalis asiaeorientalis
CCTCTTAGAACTGCTTTTGCTGCATCCCATAGGTTTTGGATCATCGTGTTTTCATTGTCATTTGTCTCTAGGTATTTTTTGATTGCCTCTTTGATTTCTTCAGTGATCTCTTGGTTATTTAGTAATGTATTGTTTAGCCTCCATGTGTTTGTGTTTTTTACTTTTTTTCCCTGTAATTCATTTCTAATCTCATAGCGTTGTGGTTTGATTTGTGACGCAAGATATGATCTATCCTGGAGAATGTTCCATGCGCACTTGAGAAGAAAGTGTAATCTGCTGTTTTTGGATAGAATGTCCTATAAATATCAATTAAATCTATCTGGTCTATTGTGTCATTTAAAGCTTCTGTTTCCTTATTTATTTTCATTTTGGATGATCTGTCCATTGGTGTAAGTGAGGTGTTAAACTCCCCCACTGTTATTGTGTTACTGTCAATTTCCTCTTTTATAGCTGTTAGCAGTTGCCTTATGTATTGTGGTGCCCTTGTGTGGGTGCATGTATATTTATAATTGTTATATCTTCTTCTTGGATTGATCCCTTGATCATTATGTAGTGTCCTTCCTTGTCTCTTGTAACATTCTTTATTTTAAAGTCTATTTTATCTGATATGAGTATAGCTAGTCCAGCTTTCTTTTGATTTCCATTGGCATGGAATATCTTTTTCCATCCCCTCACTCTCATTCTGTATATGTCCCTAGGTGTGAAGTGGATCTCTTGTAGACCACATATTTACAGGTCTTGTTTTTGTATCCATTCAGCCAGTCTATGTCTTTTGGTTGGAGCATTTAATCCATTCACGTTTAAGGTAATTATCGATATGTATGTTCCTATTACCGTTTTCTTAATTGTTTTGGGTTTGTTTTTGTAGGTCCTTTTCTTCTCTTGTGTTTCCTGCTTAGAGAAGTTCCTTTAGCATTTGCTGTAAAACTGGTTTGGTGGTGCTGAATCCACTTGGCTTTTGCTTGTCTATAAAGATTTTGATTTCTCCATCAAATCTGAATGAGATCCTTTCTGGTTAGAGTAATCTTGGTTGTAGGTTTTTCCATTTCATTACTTTAAATATATCCTGCCACTCCCTTCTGGGCTGCAGAGTTTCTGCTGAAAAATCTGCTGATAACCTTATGGAGATTCCCTAATATATTATTTGTTGCTTTTCCCTTGCTGCTTTTAATATTTTTTCTGTGAATTTAATTTTTGATAATTTGATTAATATTTGTCTCAGCATGTTTCTCCTTGGATTTATCCTGTATGGGTCTCTCTGCCTTTCCTGGACTTGGGTGGCTATTTCTTTCCCATGTTAGGGAAGTTTTTGACTTTAATCTCTTCAAATATTTTCTTAGACTCTTTCTCTTTTGCTTCTTCTGGGACCCATAGAATTCGAATGTTGATGCATTTAATGTTGTCCCAGAGGTCTCTGAGACTGTCTTCAATTCTTTTCATTCTTTTTTCTTTATTCTGCTCTGTGGCAGTTATTTCTACCATTCTATATTCCAGCTCACTTATCCGTCCTTCTGCCTTAGTTATTCTGTTATTGATTCCTTCTAGAGTATTTTTAATTTCAGTTATTATTTTGTTAATCACTGTTTGCTCTTGGTCCTTGTTAAACGTTTCTTGTATTTTCTCCATTCTATTTCCGAGATTTTGGATCATCTTTACCATCATTACTCTGAATTGTTTTTCAGGTAGACTGCCTATTTCCTCCTCATTTTTTTGGTCTTCTGGGTTTTTACCTTGCCCCTTAACCTGCTGCATAGTTCTCTGTCTTCTCATTTTGTTTAGCTTACTGTGTTTGGGG
>NW_020175497.1:0-1779 GCF_003031525.2 Neophocaena asiaeorientalis asiaeorientalis
TAGGATAGACTCTAAAAGAACCCAGAAGCTGAATGTGTGATATGTAATGAAACCAAGGGGATGATTTACAGTTGCGATTTTTATGAAATTTGTTTGTAATTTAAAAAGACATTTTTAATCTGAAATAATTATAGATTCATGGAAGTTTCCAAAAATGTACAGGGAGGCTCTGTGTACTCTTCACCCTGTGTCGTCCAGGGGTCTCTAAACCAGGAAATTAACATTAGTAAAACACACAGGGCTTATTAGATTTCCACAGTTTACATGCAGCCATTTGTGTGTGTGTGTGAAGTTCTATGCAATTTTACACATGTACAGGTTCATGCATTCATGTATATCACATGTATAGCTTCACTGCCACAATCAAGATGCACAGCTGTTTCATAACCACAAGGCTTCCTCATGCCACCCCTTTGTAGCCACACCCGCCCCTTCCCTAGTCATTAACCCCTGACAATCACTAACCTGTTTTTCATCCCTACGATTTTGTTATTTTAATAATGTTATATAAATGGAATTATATAGAAGTAAGCATTGAGATTTTTTTCACTCAGTATGAGTAGTAAAAACATGAGATTTGTCCAGGTAATAGTGTGTAACCAACCTGTTTGTTTCTTTTTATTTCTGAGTAGTATTCCATGGTAGGGATGTGCCACAGTTTGTTTAACCAGTCACCTACTAAGGGACATCAGCTTTCCATATTTTGGCTGCTATGAATCAACCTGTTGTGAATATTCAGGTACAGATTTTTATGTAAATAAAGTCATCTATTTATCTAGGAAAAGTGTCCAAGTCTACATTGCATGTTTAGTTTTATAAGAAATTGCCAGTCCATTTTCCAGAGTGCCTGTATCATTCCATATTCCCATCAGCAGTTTATGAGTGATCCAGTTTTCCCCACGTTTGCCAGAATTAGATGTTGTCACAATTTTTTATTTTAGCCCCACTGATAGTTGTATAGTGATATTTCATTGTGGTTTTAATTTGCGTTTCTCTGATGGCTAAGGATGTTGAGCATTTTTTCATGTGCTGATTTGCAATCTGTATATCCTCTTTGGTGAAATATCAATCTGAGTCTTTCACCCGTTTTTCTAACTGGTTGTTCATCTTCTATACCATTTAGCTTTTAGAGTTCTTTATATATTCTAGATACAAATACTATGTCAGATACATGGTTTGTAAATATTTACCCCCAGTGTGTAGCTTATCTTTTCATATTCTTAACAGGGTCTTTTGTAGAGGAAAAGTTTTTAAATTTGATTCAGTTAGGGGTGCGTGTGTGTATGTGTCTTTGTTTGTGTGTGTGTGTGTGTATCATGCTTTTGGTATCAAATCTAAGATTTACTTAGCTCCAGTCCTGAAGATTTTCTCTTATTTTTTTTCAAGTTTCATAGTTTATATTTTACATGTAAGTCTATGATCATTTTGAGTTGATTTTTATAATGTATATTTTTAAGAAGATCTTTTTTAGAAAAGAGGAATCTGTCATCATCTTTGTCTTAAGCTTTACCTATTTGCTGTTATCAAGTAACTAGTTCAAAGCAACATAACCAAAATGTAGCTTGAGCACTTCTCATAGAAGACTGAAAAAAACTTTTATGCTTTGAGCCTGTGAGCTTCCCTTTTTATACTTATTGTGATTTCTCTAAATTAGAAGTAAAGTTAAAACTATAGTACAAACCCAAACCCTTCTCAACATATCAGCCTCTAAAATCATCTATCACGTATTACAGGGCAGTGTTTTCTAGTATGGATTTGGAAAATGGTTACATCTATCTT
>NW_020175498.1:0-28519 GCF_003031525.2 Neophocaena asiaeorientalis asiaeorientalis
CATAGTGCTACTATAAACATTCTGGCGCATGTTTCCTGGTGTCCATGTACAAGAGCCTTCCAGGGCAGAGCTTTCCAACTTTTGGACCTGGGACTTTGAGGCCTTCATCTCCAGAGACAGCCAGACAGCAGCCCCTGGACCGCTTGGTTCTGGCCCTGAACAACTTTGTCATCTGACTCCTGTATGCTATACAATCATCATTTTCTGTGTGAGCCATAGAATAAAATGGCTGGGAAGCTGTGTTCCAGTGCTCATACTTAGGACTGAACTTGTCATCTCATACGAAAAGAAGATTTCCAACATTACTAGATCATGCCAGATTTTTTACAATGCGGTCATGCTAATTTCTACTCCTATCAACAGTGTTTAAGTGTTCCACATCCTCATCAACATTTGATATTTACAAAGTACAAAATTGTTGTCAATCTTGTGATAGTGAAATGGTGTCTCATTGTAGATTTAATTTGCAATTTCTTGATTAGTAATAATATTAGTAATAATATTGAGCAGCTTTTCATGTGCTTGGCCTTGGGGATTTTCTTGTCTATGAGGTGTTCATTTAGTGTCTTTTGCCCATTTTCCCCTTGGGTTGTTTGCATATTTATTTGTGGAAGTTCTTTATGTATTCTATACTTTAATTCTCTGATGATTTCATGTTACGTAAATATCTTCTAGTTTTTAGCTTGCCTTCACTCTTTTTATTATACCTTTTAATGAACAAAAGCACTTCTTTTTAGTTTTTCACAGCACTTTATTACGAAAAGTTCCATACAAGAAGATCACGGGACTTCCCTGGTGGCACAGTGGTTAAGAATCTGCCTGCCAATGTAGGGGACACGGGTTCGATCCCTGGTCCCAGAAGATCCCATATGCCACGGAGCAACTAAGCCTGTGCGGCACAGCTACTGGAGCCTGTGCTCTAGAGCCTGCGTGCCACAACTGCTGACGCCTGCGTGCCTAGAGCCCATGCTCCACAACAAGAGAAGCCACTGCAATGAGAAGCCCGCGCACCGCAACGAAGAGTAGCCCCTGCTAACCGCAACTAGAGAAAGCCCGCGCGCAGCAACAGAGTCCCAGCGCAGCCAAAAAAATAAATAAATAAATAAAACTTTAAAAGAAAGAAGAAGATCACAAGATGATCCGGGGAAGTTGAGGGGGTACTTGCTGATCATGGACCATCTTCGCTCTCACCTGATGACCTTGCTTCCCATTTCATTGAGAGTATACAGGCAATCAGAAACAAACTTCCCTCATTCATAAATATTTTTCTCTATTTTGGATCATTCCTATCAGCATACAAGTATGTTGTCGTTTCTCCCAATTAAAGAAAACCTTCTTTTGATTCCAATTTCCCTTCAAGCTACACCATTTTTCTCTGCTCACCTTCACATAAAAACTCCTTAAGAGTCGATGTATACTTGCTGTCTCAAATTCCTCTCTTCGCATTCACTCTTTCTCTCCTTTCCATTTAACAATTCTCTATTGAGGGCTTACAAGGTACTGTTCTAACACATGGTGCTGTTCTAACACATGGTGCTACATCACTGAGAAAAACTGATGACGTTCCTTCCCTCAAGAGCTTACATTTCTGTCATAGGCCTATTGGCAATATTTTCTCAATCTTCAACCATGTCCATTCCTTTGTTGTTGGAAATCACTTTCCTGGACCCAGTTTCAATCTTTATTGGTTGCCTAGAGTGTTGCTCCTAGAACACTCCTTTACCAAACCCCTAAGTGGGATCTTCTGCTTCCTAGAACTAATGTCTTCATTGTTCTTGGTTTACCACAGTGTTTTGATGGGACTCATTCTCCGGGTACCATGGGTGATAATTTCTTTTAAGACTTTGCATGAACAAATATTATATTTAATATTACCTTTAATTTCATGCTTATTTGATAGCTGATATATAATTTCAGGCTGAAAAGTTTTCTGACTTTCAATGTCACTTTTGAGAATGCTGGTACTATTTTGCATGCCATTATGATTCCCAAGCCTTTATTTATGACACATTTAATTTTTTTAGTTATATATATATTTGATTTATTACATAGTAAAATTAACTTTTTTGTTTTCAGTACCATGAGTTTTAACACATGGACAGAGTTGTGTAACTATCACCACAATCAGGATACAAAACAGTTCCATCAGCCCCCAAATCTCCCTCATTCTGCTGCTTTGTAGTCAAACCATCTCCCTCATCCCAAACCTCTGATAACTGGTGATCTGTTTCCCATCCCTATAGTTTTACCTTTTCCAACTATTATACAAACACAATGACACAGTATGTGACATTTTGAGACTGGCTTCTTTCATTTAGCATAATGCGTTCGCGATTCATCCAAGTTGTTGCATGTATCAAGAGTTCCTTCCTTTGTATTGTTAAAAAATGTTTCATTTATACATGTATGGTTTTATTCGTTCATCTGTTGAATAACATCGTGATTGCTTTCAGTTTGGGTTTAATACGGTTTGTGTTAACATTCATGTGGAATTTTTTGTAAACGTAAGTTTTCAGTCCTGTAAGGCATGTACCGAGGCATGGAATTGCTGGGTCGTATTGTAGTTGTATGTTTACCTTTTGAAGAAATTGGCAAACTGTTTTCCAGAGTGCCTGTACAATTTTGCATTCCCTTTATCAATATATAGATGTTTCAATTTCTCTGCAAACTCATCGGTACTTGGTATCATCACTGTTTTTAATTTTAGTCATTCAAATAGGGTTAAAGTGGTATCTCATTGTGCTTTTAATTTGTATTTTCCTAATAGCTAACAGTGTTGAACATCTTTTCAGGTGCTTATTTGGCATCCTTATATCTTCTTTAGTGGAGTGCCTGTACATGTCCTCTGCCCATTTTTAAAATGAGCACTTTATTTTCTTATAGTGGAGTTTTGAGAGTTCTTTGTATATTCTGTTTATGGTTGTAATTTACAGATATTTCCTCCCATTCTACAGCTGCCTTTTCATTCTTTTAACAGGGTATTTGTCAGAGAAAAAGTGTATAATTTTGTTGAAATCCAATTTAACAAATTTTTCCTGGTGTTCCTTACAGACTAGCCTTTTGGTGTTATTTCTAAGAATTCTTTACCTAACCTCAGGTCATGATGATTTTCCCTTATGTTTTCTTCTAAAAAATGTATATTCATATGTTTTACGTTCTCATCCATGGTCTATTATGAGTTAAATTTTGAATGAGGTGCAATATTTAGGTTCAGGCTCTTTTTTTTTTCTTTTTTCATACAGATACCCAAAAATTGCAATACCATTTGTGAAAAGACTATGCTTTCTAAATTGAATTTATTTTGCGCCTTTATGAAAAATTAGTTGGCATGAGTGACATCAGCAAAAATGGTGAAATAGATACCTCCAAGGGCCAGTCCCTCTACAGGAACATCAAAAAATCAAACAAGAAGTACAAGAGTCTACTTTGTCAGAATTCTTTACAACAGTCAAAGTTTACAGCAGGCAAACAAATGTAAAACTATAAAAAGACAACTTAAATGTGGTAGGAAACCTTTGTAGTTGTCCTCACCCTGTGCCCCTCACTAGCTTGGTGGCAATTTGAAGACTGCAGCCCACATTTTCAGTATGGGACTCTTATCCTTGGCTCCCAAGGGAGAAGAGCAGACTAATTCTCAAAGAATTCTGTTTGTCCTGGTCTATATAGGGGCTAACTGAAGGACTGATATACCTTATTCAGAGCTAGCTCAGGGTATCCACAGCCACCTGGGGCAACAGAATATGGTCGAGGCCTTTGATAGCGTGCTGAAGGTCAGGGGGGAAAAGCTGGGGAAAGAGGGATATTAGGGCATTCAAAAGCACTCAAGTTTACTGGGGAATTTAGAAAGCAGTGTGCATGTCTGGATCAGAATGCATCCCTAGAAAAGTCCTGAGAATACCCTAAGCTTTTACCCTGGTTGATCTATAGGCTCAGCACAAGCAGATAAGAGAGTTTTAAAAGGCCTCGTTAAGCATTGAAGGAGTGCCACAGAACAGAGCCAATGAGAGTTTTTGTTGTTGTTGTTGTTTCTTTTTCTTCTTCCTTTTCTTCCTTCCTTCCTTCCTTCCTTCCTTCTCTCTTCATCCTCCTCCTTCTTCTTCCCCTTCTCCTTCTTCTTCTCCTCCTTCTCCTTGTCTTTTGCCTCTTCTCTCCCCCCTTCCCTCCATCCCTCCTTCCTGGCATTCAAGGATATCTCTCTCAAAACACTAGCTTACCACAAGCTACAGAATCACACAGCACACATGACAAAGAATACAGACTTTACAAAAATAGTTTAGAAGTCATTAAATAAACAAGCAGTGATATAAAACATCAAGGGGGGAAAACCCTCAGAAGGGAAAGAATATGATTTATGACGTTACCACATTATAATATTCAAAATGTCTAGTTTTCAATAAAAATATTAAGTATGCAAAGAAATAAAATATTATGGCTAATTCATAGAAGAAATCAACAGAAACTGTCCTTGAAGAAGCACAGACTTTGGATCTACTAGACAGACATTTAAAATCAATTGTCTTAAATATGCTCAAAGAGAGAGGATCTTCAAGATGGTGGAAGAGTAACACGTGGAGATCACCTTCCTCAACACAAATACATGTACATGTGGAACAACTCCTATAGAACACCTACTGAACGCTGGCAGAAGACCTCAGACTTCCCAAAAAGCAAGAAACTCCCCACGTACCTGGTTAGGGCAAAAGAAAAAACAGACAAAAGAATAGGAATGGGACCTGCACCAGTGGGAGGGAGCTGTGAAGGAGGAAAGGTTTCCACACACTAGGAAGCCCCTTCATGGGTGGAGACTGTGGTTGGCGGAGGGGGAAAGCTTCAGAGCCATGGAGGAGAGCCCAGCAGCAGGGTTGTGGAGGGCAAAGCATAGAGATTCCCGCATAGAGGATCGGTGCCGACCAGCACTCACCAGCCCGAGAGGCTTGTCTGCTCACCCGCCGGGGCAGGCGGGGGCTGGTAGCTGAGGCTCAGGCTTCGGTCAGATCGCAGGGAGAGGACTGGTGGCGTGAACACAGCCTGAAGGGGTTAGTGCACCACAGCTAGCCTGGAGGGAGTCCAGGGAAAAAGTCTGGAGCTGCCGAAGAAGCAAAAGACTTTTTCTTCCCTCTTTGTTTCTTGGTGCACGAAGAGAGGGTATTAAGAGCCCTGCTTAAAGGAGCTCCAGAGATGGGCGCAAGTTGCGGCTATCAGCGTAGACCCCAGAGACGGGCATGAGATGCTAAGGCTGCTGCTGCAGCCACCAAGAAGCCTGTGTGCAAGCACAGGTCACTCTCCATACCTCCCCTCCTGGGAACCTGTGCAGCCTGCCACTGCCACGGTCCCGTGATCCAGGGAAAACTTCCCTGGGAGAACACACGACATGCCTCAGGCTGGTGCAACGTCACGCCAGCCTCTGCTGCCGCAGGCTTGCCCCACACTCCATACCCCTCCCTCCCCCCGGCCTGAGTGACCCAGAGCCCACGAATCAGCTGCTCCTTTAACTGCGTCCTGTCTGAGTGAAGAACAGACACCCTCAGGTGACCTACACGCAGAGGCACGTCCAAATCCAAAACTCAACCCCAGGAGCTGTGAGAACAAATAGAAAGGGAAATTTCTCCCAGCAGCCTCAGGAGCAGTGGATTAAATCTCCACAATCAACTTGATGTATCCTGCATCTGTGGAATAGCTGAATAGACAATGATTCATCACATATTGAGTAGGTGGACCCTTTGCAAGCAACGATATATATATATTTTTTCCCTTTTTCTCTTTTTGTGAGTGTGTATGTGTATGCTTCTGTGTGTGATTTTGCCTGTATAGCTTTGCTTTTACCATTTGTCCTAGCGTTCTGTCTGTCCGTTTTTGTTTGTTTTCTTAGTATACTTTTTAGTGCTTGTTATCATTAGTGGATTTGGTTTTTGGTTTGGTTGCTCTGTCCTTTCTTACTTTTTCTTTTATTACTTAAAATTTTTTTTTAGTAACTACTTTTATTTTTTATTTTTATAACTTTATTTTATTTTATCTTCTTTCTTTCTTTTTTTCCTTTCTCCCTTTTATTCTGAGCCGTGTGGATGACAGACTCTTGGTGCTCCAGCCAGGTGTCAGAGCTGTGGCTCTGATGTGGGACAGACAAGTTCAGGACACTTGTCCAAAAGAGGCCTCCCAGCTCCACGTAATATCAAACAGCAAAAATCTCCCAGAGATCTCAATCTCAACGGCAAGACCCAGCTTCACTCAATGACCAGCCAGCTACAGTGCTGGACACCCTATGTGAGACAACTAGCAAGACAGGAACACAACCCCATCCATTAGCAGAGACGCTGCCTAAAATAATAATAAGGCCACAGACACCCCAAAATACACCACCAGACGTGGACCTGCCCACCAGAAAGACAAGATCCAGCCTCAGCAACCAGAACACAGACACTAGTCCCCGCCACCAGGAAGCCTACAAAATCCACGGAACCAACCTTAGCCACTGGGGACAGACACCAAAAACAATGGGAACTACAAACCTGAAGCCTGCAAAAAGGAGACCCCAAACACAGTACGTTAAGCAAAATGAGAAGACAGAGAAACTCACAGCAGACGAAGGAGCAAGGCAAACAGCCACCAGACCTAACAAATGAAGAGGAAATAGGCAGTCTACCTGAAAAAGAATTCAGAATAATGATAGTAAAAATGAACAAAAATCTTGGAAATGGAATGGAGAAAAGTTAAACAAGGACCTTGAAGAACTAAAGAGCAAACAAACCAACATGAACATCACAATAAATGAAATTAAAAATTCTCTAGGAGGGATCAATAGCAGAATAACTGAGGCAGAAGAACGAATAAGTTACCTGGAAGATAAAATAGTGGAAATAGCTACTGCAGAGTAGAATAAAGAAAAAAGAATGAAAAGGATTGAGGACATTCTCAGAGACCTCTGGGACAATATTAAATGCACCAACATTCGAATTATAGGGGTCCCAGAAGAAGAAGAGAAACAGAAAGGGACTGAGAAAGTATTTGAAGAGATTATAGTTGAAAATTTCTCTAATATGGGAAAGGAAATAGTTTATCAAGTCCAGGAAGCACAGAGAGTCCCATACAGGAAAAATCCAAGGAGAAGCATGCCAAGACACATATTAACCAAACTATCAAATTAAATACAAAGAAAACATATTAAAAGCAGCAAGGGAAAAACAACAAATAACACACAAGTGAATCACGATAAGGTGAAGAGCTGATCTTTCAGCAGAAACTCTGCAAGCCAGAAGGGAGTGGCAGGAAATATTTAAAGTGATGAAGGAGAAAAACCTACAACCAAGATTACTCTAAAGAGGAAGGATCTCATTCAGAGTTCATGGAGAAATTAAAACCTTTAGAGACAAGCAACAGCTGAGAGAGTTCAGCACCACCAAATCAGCTTTACAACAAATGCTAAAGGAAGTTCTCTAGGCAGAAAATACAATAGAAGGAAAAGACCTACAATAACAAACCCAAAACAATTAAGAAAATGGTAATAGGAACATACATGTCGATAATTACCTTAAATGTAAATGGAGTAAATGTTCCAAGCAAGACTGGCTGAATGGATACAAAAACAAGGCCTGTATATATGGTGTCTAGCAGAGACCCACTTCAGACCTAGGGACACATACAGACAGAAAGTGAGGGGATGGAAAAAGATATTCCATGCAAATGGAAATTAAAAGAAAGCTAGAGAAGCAATTCTCACATCAGACAAAATCAACTTTAAAACAAAGACTATTACAAGAGACAAAAAATGACACTACATAATGATCAAGGGATCAATCCAAGGAGAAAATATAACAGTTGTAAATATATAGGCACCCAATATAGGAGCACCGCAATACATAAGGCAAACACTAAAAGCCATAAAAGGGGAAACCGACAGTAACACAATCATATTAAGGGACATTTACACCCCACTTTCACCAATGGACAGATCATCCAAAATGAAAATAAATAAGGAAACACAAGCTTTAAATGATACATTAAACAAGATGGACTTAATTGATATTTATAGGACATTCCATCCAAAAACAACAGACTACACATTCTTCTCAAGGGCTCATGTAACATTCTCCAGGATAGATCATATCTTGGGTCACAAATCAAGCCTTGGTAAAATTAAGAAAATTGAAATTGTATCAATTGTTTTATATGATTTCAACTACAACACTTTTCCGACTACAACGCTATGAGACGATATCAATTACAGGTAAAAATCTGTAAAAAATACAAACACAATAGAAATGAAAAAGAAGTAACAACTGACACTGCAGAATTAAAAACGACCATGAGAGATTACTGCAAGCAACTATATGCCAATAAAAGGGACAAACTGGAAAAAATGGGCAAATTCTTTGAAATGCTCAACATTCTGAGACTGAACCAGGAAGAAATAGAAAATATGAACAGACCAATCATAAGCACTGTAATTGAAACTGTGATTAACCACTCTCCTTTTTCACAGAACTAGAACAAAAAATTTTACAATTTGTATGGAAACACAAAAGACCCCGAATAGCCAAAGCAACCTTGAGAAAGAAAAATGGAGCTGGAGGAATCAGGCTCCTGAACTTCAGACTATACTACAAAGCTACAGTAATCAAGACAGTATGGTACTGGCACAAAAACAAATATAGATAAATGGATCTGGATAGAAAGCCCAGAGATAAACGCATGCACATATGGTAACCCTATCTTTGATAAAGGAGGCAAGAATATACAGTGGGGAAAAGACAGCCTCTTCAATAAGTGGTGCTGGGAAAACAGGACAGCTACCTGTAAAAGAATGAAATTAGAACACTCCCTAACACCATAAACAAAAATAAGCTCAAAATGTACTAAAGCCCTAAAAGTAAGGCCAGACACTATCAAACTCTTAGAGGAAAACATAGGCAGAAGACTCTATGACATAAATCACAGCAAGATTCTTTTTGACCCACCTCCTAGAGAAATGGAAATAAAAACAAAAATAAACAAATGGGATCTAATGAAACTTAAAAGTTTTGCACAACAAAGGAAACCATAAACAAGAAGAAAAGACAACCCTCAGAATGGGAGAAAATATTTGCAAATGAAGCAACTGGCAGAGGATTAATCTCCAAAATTTACAAGCAGCTGATGCAGCTCAATATGAAAAAAACAAACAAAGCAATCCAGAAATGGACCCAAGACCTAAACAGACATTTCTCCAAAGAAGATATACAGATTGCCAACAAACAAGTGAAAGAATGTTCAACATCATTCATCATTAGAGATATTCAAATCAAAACTACAATGAGATATCATCTCACACTGGTCAGAATAACCATCATCAAAAAATCTAGAAACAAAAAATGCTGGAGGGGGTGTGGAGAAAATGGAACATGCTTGCACTGATGGTGGGAATATAAACTGATTCAGCCACTATGGAGAACAGTATGGAGGTTCCTTAAAAAAGTAAAAATAGAACTACCATATGACCCAGCAATCCCACTACTGGGCATATACCCTGAGAAAACCATGATTCAAAAAGAGTCATGTACCACAGTGTTCATTGCAGCTCTATTTACAATAGCCAGGACATGGAAGCAACCTAAGTGTCCATCAACAGATGAACGGTAAAGAAGATGTGGCACATATATACAATGGAATATTACTCAGCAATAAAAATATATGAAATTGAGTTATTTTTAATGAGGTGGATGGACCTAGAGTCTGTCATAGAGTGAAGTAAGTCAGAAAGCGAAAAACAAATACCACATCCTAACACATATATATGGAATCTAAAGAAAAAAAATATCGTCAAGAAGAATCTAGGAGTGAGACAGGAATAAAGACAGCGACCTACTAGAGCATGGACTTGAGGATAGGGGAGGGGGAAGGGTATGCTGGGAAAAAGTGAGAGCGTGGCATGGACATATATATACTACCAAATGTAAAATAGGTAGCTAGTGGGAAGCTGGTGCATAGCACAGGGAGATTAGCTCGGTGCTTTGTGACCACCTGGAGGGGTGGGGTTGGGAGGGTGGGAGGGAGGGAGATGCAAGAGGGAAGAGATATGGAGTCATATGTATATGTATAATTCACTTTGATTCACTTTGTTATAAAGCAGAAACTAACACACCACTGTAAAGCAATTATACTCCAATAAAGATGTTAAAAAAAAAAGAAGAAGGCTTACATTAAGGACCATCATCAAGAAAAACGTATCCTACTGTTCATTCATAGGGTTAACAGGATGATAGATTCCAAAGTAAATTTTATCATGTAATCTAATGCTGTTCTTTAAATCTGGCTTTGGGAAAGAAGGCATTGTCGGTAATTCTGTGCAGATATTGTTGGGTCTTACATAAGGAAGAGGAACAGGACTCTAGGTGCTGAAGGGATTGTGGGGAAGTTATTACTGCTTGATGCTACAATACGCTTAGGTGAAATAAATTGGGTAATAAATTTAATTCATAATGACAGCTTGGTCCTAAATTATTTTATGTCTACAAAACACTAAAACTCCTACCTGAAAAGTAAAAAAAAAAAAAATTCAGCCAATCTTCCTAAACATAAATAAGATCCTTACTTGAACAAAAAGAAAAATGCTCAAAGAGCTAAATAAAACCAGGAGAACAATGTATGAACAAATAAATAATATCAATAAAGAATCAAAAATTATAAAAAGGAGTTAAAGCACAATTTTGGAACCGAAAGTGCAATAACTGAAAAAAAACTCACTAGAGGGTTTCAATAGTAGTTTTGAGTAGGCAAATTAAACAATCACTGAACCTGAAGGTTGGTTAAATAAAATTATCCAGTCTAAAGAGCAGAGAGAAAGAAAAAGACACACACACAAAAAGAACAGAGCCGGAAACCTGTGGAACACCATAAAACACACCAACATACACATACTGGGAAATCCATAAGGAAAGGAGAAAGAAAAGGGGCAGGAAGAACATTTGAAGAAAGAATTGTTGGGGGAGCAATCAAAATGGCAGAGCAGGAGGACACAGAACTCACACCCCCACACAAAAACATATCAAAAATACATCCACATGTGGAACAATTCTCACTTTAAACTAACTGGAAACTGGCAGAAAGACTCCCGTACAACCAAGACTGTTATAAAAATCCCCACATATCATGTAGGCAGGGAAGAAAAGCAATCAAGTCAGAGCCTGCATCCCCGGCAGGGGACTAAGAGGAAAAGGGGTAATACATGGATGGAGACCCACCCTGGGGAGTGAGCAATGAGAGCCACAGATTGGGTACCCCAGTCCTGAGGTTGTACACAGGGAAAACAAGCTCCCTTAGCTGGTTGGAGGACGGCTAGGACTTATAGTAGAGCTGTGGGAATCCTGGACTCAACTCATAAGGAGCATGTGTGCTGGCTTGCCCCCAAGGCAGGGTGGAGAGGGCAGAGAGAGGACTGTTCTAGTCCTCTAGAGCAGCCCCCCTAGGAGGGGCTACTGGGTTTCCTGCGATTGCCTTGGCAAATGCCCCAGCCTGAGCTGAGTGAACACTCCAGCCCCGTGTACTGGATCTAGAGCTGCCATGACTGGGGAGAAAAGTCAACCATGGGATGGAGAGGCGACCTGGTCCCAGGTAGGAGCCTGCAGTGGCAGTGGCCATTGTTGACACTTATTCAAGCAGCACATCAAAAGCAGCCCAGAACTCTGACGGCAGCTGTTCCACTACAGCTCATGCACTGATACATGCTGAGAGTCAATGAGGTCCTCACCTGCACTGTAGTGTGGCTCCACAACAATGTGGAAGAGGCAGAGTTTGGGAGCAGTGATTGGCTGTGAGGGACAAAGGGGACTTGCACCCCAGGCTGTGTCTGAGCAGAGCAAGGGAAACAATTGTGGGTGCCTGTATAGGCAGTATATAGGAGACAGATCAGACCTCTGTCTGAAGCCAACATGAGTTGAGAGCACATAAGAGCCCCTGTTGCTTCAGCACTACTCACTCTGGGGCAAGGATCCTGGTGCTGGGAGAGGGAAAAACACACACTTAAAGGGAACAGAGCCAGTTCAGGTCTGACTCTCAGGGTTTCTGCTCCAGGAACTTAAGATCAGATTATGCCCCCAATAGGGCAGTGATGGCCACTGAGAAGAGGAGAAGTCCTGCCTCACATCCAGCTCCAGCTCTAGCCCCTCTATCTCCAGCCCCATCTCCCTACCAATGTGATAGTTGCCAGCACACCCTGAGGAAAGATGTGACTTTTGTCCACATCAAATGCAGCTCTCTCACCAAAGGCATTGAGCACATGTGGTCCATATAGGGATGCTCCCACATAAGAACACCCCTTCAAGACCACAATAGGCAACTGTTTCACCTAAATTCATAGAGGCAGAGAAAATTAAACAAAATGAAAAGGCAGAGGAACTGCTCTCAATTGAAAGAGCAAGAGAAAAACTCTCAAAAATAATGAAACAGAAATAAACAACTTACCAGATAAAGAATTCAAAAAATTGGTAATAAAAATGTTAACTGAATTAGGGAAGAGAATAGGTGAACACAGTGAAAAATTTAACAAAGAATAAGAAAATATAAAAAAGATACAATGAATTCAATAACTGAAATAAAAAACATACAGAAGGACTGAATAGCAGATTAAGTGATACAGAGGAATGCATAAGTGATCTGGAAGACAGAATAATGGAAATCACCCAATCAGAACAACAAAAAGAAAAACAAAATTTAAAAAATGAAAGCAGTTTAAGAGATCTCTGGGATAACATTAAGCATGCCAACATTCGCGTTATAGGTGTCCCAGAAGGAGAAGAGAGAGAGAAGGAAATCAAAAATGTATTTGAAGAAATTATGGCTGAAAAATTCTCAAACCTGAAGAAGGAAGCAGATATCCAGGTACAGGACTAACAGAGGGTCCCAAACAAAATTAACCCAAACACCCACACCAAGACAATAGTTCTTCTAGTACCATTTCAAATAGGAGTGACAAGAGTGGACATCCTTGGGAATTGCCTGGTGGTCCAGTGGTAGGACTTGACACTTTCACTGCTGAGGCCCAAGTTCAATCCCTGGTTGGGGAACTAAGATCCCACAAGCTGCGTGGCACAACCAAAAGAAAAAAAGAAGAGTGAACATCTTTGTCTAGTTCCAGAACTTTGGGAGAAAGCATTTAGTTTGTTTACCATTAAGTATGATCTTAGATGTAGGTTTTTTATAGATACCCTTTATCAGGCTGACAAAGTTCAGCTCTATTCTTAGTTTGCTGAGAGCTTTTATCTTAAATGATGTTGAATTTTGTCAAAGGCTTCTTCTACATCAATTGACACTTCCTGGGATAAACTACATATGAACTATATTTTTCTTTTTAGACATTGCTATATCAATTTACTAATTTGCTAATTTTTATCAGTTTACTAATTTTTTTTTTTTGGTACGCGGGCCTCTCACTGTTGTGGCCTCTCCTGTTGTGGAGCACAGGCTCCGGACACGCAGGCTCAGGGGCCATGGCTCACGGGCCTAGCCGCTCCGTGGCATGTGGGATCTTCCCGGAACGGGGCACGAACCCGTGTCCCCTGCATTGGCAGGCGACTCTCAACCACTGCGCCACCAGGGAAGCCCCTATCAGTTTACTAATTTAGTATCAATTTACTAGTACTTCTGATGGTTTATGCAATTATGTTCATGAGAGTTATTGGTCTATAGTTTCTTTCTTGCTTAATTCTTTTTGCACTGTTGTTGAATAGTTTTGTTATCAGGGTAATGCGAGTCTCATAAAGTGAGTTGGGGAGTGTTCCTTCCTATTCTATTCTATTTGGGGGAAGAGGTATTGTAGAATTGGTGTTAAATCTTTAAATGTATAGTGGAATTTGCCAGTGAAACCATCTGGGCCTGGAGATATCTTTTTTAAGAAGGTAATTAACTATGAATTCAATTTCTTTAAAGGACTATTCAAATTATCTACTTCATATTGGTTGAATTTTGGTAATTTGTGGCTTTAAAAGAATCGGTCCATTTCACCTAAGTTGTTGAATTTGTGCATACATTTAGTTGTTTGTAGTACTATATCTTTCCCTATTTGCCCATTGATAGAGCCTTTTCTAAATTCCAGAGAATTGGAAATATCTCAATAAGGTGAATTCTTTATGATGTGCATTTTTCTGTATACTTAGTGTGTAATAAGTAAATTTGACTGGGCTTTGTCCTCAGTTCCTAGGAGATAACCTCTAAACCCTTGTAATTCCCCAAGAGATAGTAGTGTCTTTGTTATTCATGGTGGGCACCATGGGCCACACCTCACAGTTTATGCTAATGAGGTGACTCATGATGAGCCCCTAGATAGCGTATGCTAGTGAGATGGCTCAGAATGGGGCCTGGACATGCCAGAAAAACTAACCACATGACTAGAGAGTTGGGGCTTTGAGCCATGTTAAATCAGCCCAATTACCAGAGAAGGAAAGGTTTGGAGACTGAGTTAAACCATGTGATTCAATCTATTATGCTTACATAATGAAACCCCAATAAAAACTCTGGACACCAAAACTCTGGTGAGATTCCCTAATTGGCAGCATTCTGTGTACTGTCACACATTGATGTGCTGAGAAGGTAACACATCCTTGAGTAAGACAGAAACTTAGTATTTGGTACCCTCCCATACCCTACCCTATGCATCTCTCCCATTGGCTGGTTCTGATTTTTATCCTTTTGTTAAAATATAACTGTAATCATAGATGTAGTGTTTTCCTGTATTCTGTGAGTCATCCAGCAAATGATCAAACCTGAAGGGATAGCAGGAACCCCTGAATTTGGAGCCAGGTGGTCAGAAGTAAAGGTGGCCTGAGAATCTTCAAACTTGTGGCTGGTGTCTGAAGTGAGGACAGTCTTGCAGATGACTGTGCCCTTTACCTGTGAAGTCTGGCCTAACACCAGGTTGCCAGTGTCAGAAGTCATTGCAGTTGGTGTCAGAAAAAGTGAGATTTGCTAAAGTCTGACTCACTGAAACACATGGTTTGGGAAGGAAAAGAACGAAATGGCAGGAGAACGAGGAGACTTTGATTCCTGGATGGTTTTCTTTTTTTTTATACAGCAGGTTCTTACTAGTCATCAATTTTATACACATCAGTGTATACATATCGATCCCGATTGCCCAATTCATCACACCACCTCCCCCCCAGCTTTTCCCCTTTGGTGTCCATACGTTTGTTCTCTACATCTGTCTCTCTATTTCTGCCTTGCAAACCAGTTCATCTGTACCATTTTTCTAGGTTCCACATATATGTGTTAATATACGATATTTGTTTTTCTCTTTCTGACTTACTTCACTTTGTATGACAGTCTCTAGATCCATCCATGTCTCAACAAATGACCCAATTTTGTTCCTTTTCATGGCTGAGTAATATTTCATTGTATATATGTACCACATCTTCTTTATCCCTTCATCTGTCGATGGGTATTTAGGTTGCTTCCATGACCTGGCTACTGTAAATAGTGCTACAATGTACATTGGGGTACATGTGTCTTTCTGAATTATGGTTTTCTCTGGGTATATGCCCAGTAGTGGGATTGCTGGATCATATGGTAATTCTATTTTTGGTTTCTTAAGGAACCTCCATACTGTTCTCCATAGTGGCTGTATCAATTTACATTCCCACCAACACTGCAAGAAGGTTCCCTTTTCTCCACACCATCTCCAGCATTTGTTGTTTGTAGATTTTCTGATGATGCCCACTCTAACTGGTGTGCAGTGATACCTCATTGTAGTTTTGATTTGCATTTCTCTAATAATTAGTGATGTTGAGCAGCTTTTCATGTGCTTCTCGGCCCTCTGCATGTCTTCTTTGGAGAAATGTCTATTTAGGTCTTCTGCCCATTTTTTGATTCAGTTGTTTGTTTTTTAAATATTGAGCTGCATGAGCTGTTTATATATTTTCGAGATTGTTTGGCCATTGATTCTTTTGCAAATATTTTCTCCCATTCTGAGAGTTGTCTTTTCATCTTCTTTATGGTTTCCTTTGCTGTGCAAAAGCTTTGAAGTTTCATTAGGTCCCACTTGTTTATGTTTGTTTATACTTCCATTACTCTAGGAGGTGGATCAAAAAGATCTTGCTGTGATTAATGTCAAAGAGTGTTCTGCCTATGTTCTCCTCTAAGAGTTTTATAGTGTCCGGCCTTACACTTAGGTCTCTATTCCATTTTGAGTTTATTATTTTGTATGGTGTTAGGGGGTGTTCTAATTTCATTCTTTTACATGTAGCTGTCCAGTTTTCCCAGCACCAGTTATTGAAGAGACTGTCTTTTCTCCATTGTATATCCTTGCCTCCTTTGTCATAGATTAGTTGACCATAGATGCATGGGTTTATCTCTGGGCTTTCTATCTTGTTCCATTGATCTATGTTTCTGTTTTTGTGCCAGTACCATATTGTCTTGATTACTGTAGCTTTGTAGTATAGTCTGAAGTCAGGGAGCCTGATTCCTCCAACTCCGTTTTTTTCCCCTCAAGACTCCTTTGTCTATTCGGGGTCTTTTGTGTCTCCATACAAATTTTAAGATTTATTGTTCTAGTTCCATAAAAAATGACATTGGTAATTTGACAGGGATTGCACTGAATCTGTAGATTGCTTTGGGTAGTATACTCATTTTCAGCATATTGATTCTTCCAATCCAAGAACATGGTATATCTCTCCATCTGTTGGTATCATCTTTAATTTCTTTCATCAGTGTTTTATAGTTTTCTGCATACATGTCTTTTGTCTCGGCAGGTAGGTTTACTCTTAGGTATTTTATTCTTTTTGTTTCAATGGTAAATGAGAGTGTTTCCTTAATTTCTCTTTCAGATTTTTCATCATTAGTGCATAGAAATGCAAGAGATTTCAATGCATTAATTTTGTATCCTGCAACTTTACCAAATTCATTGATTAACTCTAGGAGTATTCTGGTGGCATCTTTAGGATTCTCTATGTATAGTATCATGTCATCTGTAAACAGTGACAATTTTACTTCTTCTTTTCCAATTTGTATTCTTTTCATTTCTTTTTCTTCTCTGATTGCCATGGCTACGACTTCCAGAACTATGTTGAATAATACTGGTGAGAGTGGACATCCTTGTCTTGTTCCTTGCCTTAGAGGAAATGCTTTCAGTTTTTCTCCCTTGAGAATGATGTTTGCTGTGGGTTTTGTTGTATATGGCCTTTATTATGTTGAGGGAGATTCCCTCTATGCCCACTTTCTGGAGAGTTTCTATCATAAATTGGTCTTGAATTTTGTCAAAAGATTTTTCTGCATCTATATAGATGATCATATGGTTTTTATTCTTCAATTTGTTAATATGGTGTATCACATTTGTTGATTTGCATATATTGAAGAATCCTGGAAGCTGTGGGATAAATCCCACTTGATCATGGTGTATGATCCTTTTAATGTGTTGTTGGATTCTGTTTGCTAGTATTTTGTTGAGGATTTTTGCATCTATATTCATCAGTGATATTGGTCTGTTATTTTCTTTTTTTGTAGTATCTTTGTCTGGTTTTGGTATCAGCGTGATGGTGGCCTCATAGAATGAGTTTGGGAGTATTCCTTCCTCTGCAATATTTGGAAGAGTTTGAGAAAGATGGCTGTTAGCTGTTTTCTAAATGTTTGATAGAATTCACCTGTGAAGCCATCTGGTCCTGGGCTTTTGTATGTTGGAAGATTTTTAATCACAGTTTCAACTTCATTACTTGTGATTGGTCTGTTCATGTTTTCTGTTTCTTCCTGGGTCCGTCTTAGAAAGTTATACCTTTATAAGAGTTTGTCCATTTCTCCCAGGTTGTCCATTTTATTGGCATAGGGTTGCTTGCAGTAGTCTCTTAGGATGCTTTGTATTTCTGCGGTGTCTCTTGTAACGTCTCCTTTTTCATTTCTAATTTTATTGATTTGAGTCCTCTCCCTCTTTTTCTTGATGTGTCTGGCTAAAGGTTTATCAATTTTGTTTATCTTCTCAAAGAACCAGCTTTAGTTTTATTGATCTTTGCTATTGTTTTCTTTGTTTCTATTTCATTTATTGCTGCTCTGATCTTAATGATTTCTTACCTTCTTCTAACTTTACATTTTGTTTGTTCTTCTTTCTCTAGTTCCTTTAATTGTAACGTTAGGTTGTTTATTTGAGATTTTTCTTGTTTCTTGAGGTAGGCTTTTATAGCTATAACGTTCCCTCTTAGAACTGCTTTTGCTGCATCTCATAGGTTTTGGATCGTCGTGTTTTCATTGTCATTTGTCTCTAGGTATTTTTTGATTTCCTTTTTGATTTCTTCAGTGACCTCTTTGTTATTTAGTAACGTATTGTTTAGCCTCCATGTGTTTGTGTTTTTTTACATTTTTCCCCCTGTAATTCATTTCTAATCTCATAGCGTTGTGGTCAGAAAAGATGCTTGATATCATTTCAATTTTCTTAAATTTACTGAGGCTTGATTTGTCATCCAAGATGTGATCTATCCTGGAGAATTTTCTGTGCACACTTGAGAAGAAAGTGTAATCTGCTGTTTTTGGATGGAATGTCCTATAAATATCAATTAAGTATATCTGGTCTACTGTATCATTAAAGCTTGTGTTTCCTTATTTATTTTCATTTTGGATGATCTGTCCATTGGTGTAAGTGAGGTGTTAAAGTCCCCCACTATTATTGTGTTACTGTCAATTTCCTCTTTTATAGCTGTTACCACTTGCCTTATGTATTGAAGTGCTCCTATGTTGGGTGCATATATATTTATAATTGTTATATCTTCTTCTTGGATTGATCCCTTGATAATTATGTAGTGTCCTTCCTTGTTTCTTGTAACATTCTTCATTTTAAAGTCTCTTTTATCTGATAAGAGTATTGCTACTCCAGCTTTCTTTTGATTTCCATTTGCATGGAATATCTTTTTCCATCCCCTCACTTTCAGTCTGTGTGTGTCCCTAGGTCTGAAGTGGGCCTCTTGTAGACAGCATATATATGGGTCTTGTTTTTGTATCCATTCAGCAAGCCTGTGTCTTTTGGTTGGAGCATTTAATCCATTCACGTTTAAGGTAATTATCGATATGTATGTTCCTATAACTGTTTTCTTAATGATTTTGGGTTTGTTTTTGTAAGTCCCTTTCTTCTCTTGTGTGTCCCACTTAGAGAAGTTCTTTTAGCTTTTGTTGTAGACCTGGTTTGGTGGTCCTGAATTCTCTTAGCTTTTGCTTGTCTGTAAAGCTTTTGATTTCTCCATCGAATCTCAATCAGATCCTAACTGGGTAGAGTAATCTTGGTTGTAGGTTCTTCCCTTTCATCACTCTAAGTATACCACGCCCCCCCTCTTTCTGGCTTGTAGAGTTTCTACTGATAAATCAGCTGTTAACCTTATGGGAGTTCCTTTGTATGTTATTTGTCATTTTTCCTTTGTTGCTTTCAATAATTTTTCTTTGTCTTTATTTTTTGCCAGTTTGTTTACTGTGTGTCTAGACATGTTTCTCCTTGGGTTTATCTTGTATGCAACTCTCTGCACTTCCTAGACTTGGGTGTCTATTTCCATTCCCATGTTAGGGACGTTTTTGACTATAATAACTTCAAATATTTTCTCTGGTCCTTTCTCTCTCTCTTCTCCTTCTGGGCCCCCTAAAATGTGAATGTTGTTGTGTTTAATGTTGTCCCAGAGGTCTCTTAGGCTGTCTTCATTTGGTTTCATTCTTTTTTCTTTATTTTGTTCTGCGGCAGTGAATTCCATCATTGTGTCTTCCAGGTCACTTATCCGTTCTTCCGCCTCAGTTATTCTACTATTGATTCCTTCTAGTGTAGTTTTCATTTCAGTTATTGTATTGTTCATCTCTGTTTGTTTGTTCTTTAATTCTTCTAGGTCTTTGTTAAACATTTCTTGCATCTTCTCAATCTGTGGATTCCATTCTTTCTCTGAGGTCCTGGATCATCTTCACTATCATTATTCTGAATTCTTTTTCTGGAAGGTTGCCTGTCTCCCCCTCATATAGTTGTTTTTCTAGGGTTTTATCTTGTTCCTTCATCTGGTACATAGCCCTCTGCATTTTCATCTTTTCTATCTTTCTGTGAATTGGTTTTTGTTCCACAGGCTGCAGGATTGTGGTTCTTCTTGCTTCAGCTGTCTGCCCTCTTGTGGATAAGGCTATCTAAGTGGCTTGTGCAAATTTCCTGATGGGAGGGACTGGTGGTGGGTAGAACTGACTGTTGCTCTGGTGAGCAGAGCTCAGTAAAACTTTAATCCGCTTGACTGCTGATGGGTGGGGCTGGCTTACCTCCCTGTTGGTTCTTTGGCCTGAGGCAGCCCAACAGTGGAGCCTACCTGGGCTCTTTGGTGGGGTTAATGGCAGATTCTGGGAGGGCTCACTTCCCAGAACCTCTGCTGCCAGCGTCCCTGTCCCCACAATAAGCCACAGGCACCCCCTGCTGTGACAGGAGACCCTCCACCACTAGCAGATAGGTCTGGTTCAGTCTCCTATGGGGTCACTGCTCCTTACCCTGGGTCCTGATGCACACACTACTTTGTGTGTGCCCTCTAGGAGTGGAGTCTTTGTTTCCCCCAGTCCTGTCAAAGTCCTGCAATCACATCCCACTAGCCTTCAAAGTCTGATTCTCTAGGAATTCCTCCTTCTGTTGCTGGATCCCCAGGTTGGGAAGCCTGACGTGGGGCTCAGAA
The DNA here is from genome assembly GCF_003031525.2 of Neophocaena asiaeorientalis asiaeorientalis. NCBI lineage: Eukaryota > Metazoa > Chordata > Mammalia > Artiodactyla > Phocoenidae > Neophocaena > Neophocaena asiaeorientalis. The sequence goes on from NW_020175498.1 coordinate 20,616, forward strand.
CCTTCACTACAGTGGGTGGACTTCTATGGTATAAGTGTTCTCCAGTCTGTGAATCACCCACCCAGCAGTTATGGGATTTTATTTTACTGTGATTGCATCCCTCCTACCATCTCATTGTGGCTTATCCTTTGTCTTTGGATGTGGGGTATCTTTTTTGGTGAGTTCCAGTGTCTTCCTGTCGATGATTGTCCAGCAGCTCGTTGTGATTCTGGTGTTCTCACAAGAGGGAGTGAGAGCACGTCCTTCTACTCCGTCATCTTGGTTCTAAACCTCCCTGGATGACTTTCTATTCACGCAAAGCAGGACACTGTAGCTGCACTGTTACTGGTTACTAAAGATAACACTTACCAATGGAATCTAGAAATGATAGACTCAATTTGCAAAGAGTTGGCTAACTAGATACAAAAGGAAACACACTACACATATGATTCTTTGGTTACTGTTATCTGTAATAATTAAAGTGAAAGTAAAAGAGAGTGCTGGGGTAGACCCTGACACTGGGCCAACCTCAGATTTTCATCAGTTTGAGCTATGATGCTAGCCTCAGAGATGCCCCCAAATGGAAATTTTTTATTAAGAAAACCAACAGGCCTCTGGTTGTCTACGACCTCTGGTCACTAAGCAAGTAGTCCAGGTAGAGGGAAGGCAAAACCAAAAATCTACTGAAAACAGGGGATATAGTGTGAAGGAATTTTCATTTTATGGATCAGTATCATCAGCTTCCTGAAGAACCTTCATTAGAGCAGACTGTGTATTGTTACTAATTTAGGGGTGGTGTCTTTGCTTTGAATGCTGCAGAGTGAAAGAGCATGTTTGGGTTGATACAGGATTCACAGCTCACTATTGAACAATCACATACAGCTGTACGTGATACAGATATACAGTAGGTTATTCCAAGGAAACTGTTAGCCAGATGGACTGGATGTAAGTTGCTGTAAACCTTATTTACCCTGAGAAATGGAACACTCTACTCTTCCTATAAGTACCAAGTGGAATATCCCAGGTGAAGTGGCTGATGTGATCAGGCAACTCATCCACTGAATACTCCCCTTACAGTATATTAATATACTGTGTATTCTGTTCTCCAAAGAAACAGAACCAATAGGACATATGTGTATATGAAGAGAGAGAGAGAGAGAGAGAGAAAAGAGAGGGATGGCAGGGGTGAGGGGGGAGAGGGAGAGGAAGAAAAATAATTTTTAATGAATTGGCCAATGTGATTGCAGGTCTGCAGGCTGGAGACCCAGGAAATAGTTGACGCTGCAGCAGACTGTCTGAAGGCAGTCTAGAGGCAGATTTCCCTCTTCTTTGGAGACCTCAGCCTTGTTCTCTTAAGACCTTCCACTGACTGGATGAGACCCACTCACATTATGGAAGATAACCTGCTTTACTCAAAGTCCACTGATTTAAATGTTAATCACATCTAAAAAAAAAACCTTCACTGAGATATGTGATGTTTGACCAAATATCTGAGCACTGTGGCCTAGCCAAGTTGACACATAAAATGGACCATCGTATGTCCAGCCCTTGTCAACTTGGCACCCATATAAATCTCCTTAATCTCCAAATAATGACAAGAACAAGGTCATAGTTCTGCCTAACATGATACAACCACTCTGCATACAACCAAAAATGCACTAACACTTTCCCCAGAAAAGGAAGCAAAATACTTGGGCTATGTGCACTCGTCTCCTTTATATCCTGTAACTTAAATACTATGATATAACCTAACAATATTTAGGGGTGGGAGGTGGTACACCTTTCCAATTATAAGAAAAATAAGTTCTGATGATGTAATATATAACATGACATCTATTGTTATATGTATATTTGAAAGTTGCTAAGAGAGTAGATCTTAAAAGTTCTCATCACAAGAAAAAAATTGTAGCTGTGTGAGGTGATGGATGTTAACTAAACTTATTGTGGAAATCATTTCACAATATATACATATATCAAGTCACTATGTTGTAGACATTAAACTTATACAATGTTATATGTCAATTACATCTCAATGAAACTGGAAAAAGAATAAAGTTAACAATAATACTTAAATATTATGTTGTAAAGTCAATATATCTTATGTTATATGACAAGGGAAAAAGAGAGGGAAGAAAAAACAACATCCATAACATCTTATGGAAAAACCCAAACAAACTTTTTGGCCAACCCAATATATAGAGAAATTTATTATAAGGAAATAACACACACAGTTATGGAGGCGGACCAGTCCCATAATATGCAGAGTGACTTGGCAAGCTGGAGACCCAGAAGAGCCAATGGTTTAGTTTTAATCTGAGTCCACAGGCCTGAGAACAAGGAGAACCAAAGTTGTCATTCCTATCTGAAGACTGATAGGCTCTAGACCTAGGAAGAGCTGATATTTCAGTTCAAATCCAAAGGCAGGGAAGAAAACAATGTCCCAGTTCAAAAGCAGTCAGTTAGGAAGAATTCTCCCTTCCTCAGGGAGAACTTTCTGTTCTATTCAGGCTTTCAACTGATGGGATGGGGCCCACACACATTAAGGAGGGAAACCTGCTATACTCAGTCTACTGATTTAATGTTAATCTCATTATGTTTGGCCAAGTATCTGGGCACCTCATGGCCCTATCAAGTTGACACATAAATTTAACCATTATATATATATATATATGTGTGTGTGTGTGTGTGTGTGTGTGTGTATATACACACAGAAACATATTCATAACAAAACACTCATGACAATTACAGTCCTTATTTCTGTAACTGGTCATGTGCTCATAGCTGGTATTTATAACTACCCTCTTCCACTACCTGTTCCATATTCCCGTTTCACTCAGCCAGCACTTTGGCTGGTTGTAGTTATTTACTTGGGGGACCCAAGCCTTCATTCCTAAAGGGTCTGGGACATTAGTAGTCTTGCCAGAATTGGATTATTGTCGTCTTCTGTTCACTTAATCGCAGAGGATGGTAATACTAAGAGACACCCTAAGGGATATCCTGTATTCCAGGCATCCTCTTCCTACTTCCATTATGGGATAGCAGTCCGATTTCCCCTTGGTGGTTAGGATCAATCACTCTAGACAACACAGTAAGTCCCTTCTTTCTTTACCTGTTGATAAGTGGCCAGGTGTCAGTCTTAACTTCCGGTTCAGTGGAACCATTGTTGGGTCTCCTGGTGGAAACATTCCTCCCTTTGGAGCTAAAACCTCTAGGCCAGCAGAGAGCATAAAGGTGCAGGGACAGGTCATTAAGGGTAGTAGGTCATTAAGGGTAATAGCAAGTGGTGCCACTCCCATCTCCACCCCCTTGATTCTCCACCCTTGATTCCATGAAATAGCATCATATATTGGGTGCTGATTCAGAGCATATGCAGAATCCTGAAGAATCTTGCCACAGCCCAGCAAAGTATTGCCACCTAACTGGCACTTTAACTTCAAAAGTCATTCCATTGTTCCATCAAGCCAACTGCCTCAGGATGATGGGGAATATGGTAAGACCAGTGAATTCCACGGGCATGGGCTAATTGCCACACTTCATTTGCTGTGAAATGAGTCCCTTGATCAGAAGCAATGCTGTGAGGAATACTATGATGGTGAATAAAGCATTCTGTAAGCCCATGGATGGTAGTTTTGGCAGAAGCATTGCATGCAGGGAAGGCAAATCCATATCCAGAGTAATGTCTATTCCACTAAGAACAAAATTCTGCCCCTTCCATGGTGGAAGTTGACCAATGTAACCAATCTGCCACAGGGTAACTGGCTGATCACCATGGTAAATAGTGTCATATCAGGACTCAGTGTTGGTTTCTGCTGCTGGCAAATTGGGCACTCAGCAGTGGCTGTAGCCAGGTCACTCGGTAAATGGAAGTTCATGTTACTTAGCCTATGCATAACCTCCATCCCAGCCACCAAGGCCACTTTGTTCATGAAGACATTGGACAATGACAGGAGTGGATGCAGAAAGAGACTGACAATGCACAGAACAGGCCATTCTATCCACTTGGTTATTAAAACCCTCCTCTGCTGGAGTCACACTTTGGTGAGTACTCACATGAAATACAAATATCTTCAAGATTTTTGCCAGAGAGGTCTATCATATACCTCTTCCCCAAATATTCTTGTCATCAGTTTTCCAATAATGTTCCTTCCAAGTCCCTGACCATCCAGGCAAACCATTGGCCACAGCCTATGAATCAGTATATAATCGCATGTATGGCTAGTTCTCCTTCCAAGCAAAGTGAACAACCAGGTGTATTGCTCGACATTTTACCCATTGGGAAGATTTCCCTTCACAACCGTCCTTCAGAGATGTCCCCTAAAAATGGCTCTAGTGCTGCAGCTGTCCACTTTCGGCTGGTGCCTGCATATCATGTAGAACCATCTGTCAACCAGGCCCAGGTCTTCTCTCCTCTGTCAACTGATTATAGGGTACTTCCCATGAGGTCCTAGGTACAGGCTTAGAGAGAGATGGTAGTGTAGCAGGAGTGAGAACCATGGGCGTTTGTGCCACTTCTTCATGTAACTTATGAGCCTTTAAAGCTTGCTTGAGCCCTATCTAATATACACCACTTTTATTTGATAATGGAGTACTGCTGTGTGTGCCCAACTTTATGGCTTAGTGGGTCAGACACTCAGTTCATGATGGGCATCTCAGGTTGCAGAGTAACTTTGTGGCCCATAGTTGAACATTCCATCTCTACTAAGGCTGCCCATTAGCAAGCCAAATCTGTTTCTCAAAAAGAGAGTAGTTATCCACAGAGGATAGCAGCGTTTTGCTCCAAAATCCTAAGGGCCTGTGCTCTGATTCACCTACGGGGGGCTGCCAAAAGCTCCAAACAGCATTGCTATCTGCCACTGACATTTCAAGGACTATTGGATCTGCTGGATCCTATGGTCCAAGCAGCACAGCAGCTTGCATGGCAGCCTAGACCTGTTGCAGAGCCATCTCTTGTTATGGCCCCATTCAAAACTAGCACCTTTTCAGATGGCTCAGTAAGTGGGTCAGAGTACCATACCCAAATGCAGAAAATGTTGTCTCTAAAATCCAAAGAGGCCCACTAGACATTGTGCCTATTTATTTATTTATTTTGGTTATAGGAGAGGCCAGATGCAACAACTTACCCTTCACCTTAAAGGGATTATCTCGACATGCCCCATACCACTGGATCCCTAGAAATTTCACTGAGGTAGAAGCCCCCTGATTTTTGTCAGGTTTATTTCCCACCATCTGACATGTAAATGTCTTATCAATAAGTCTAGAGTAGTTGTTATTTCCAGGTCACTAGGTCCAATCAACATAACATCATCAATGTAACAGACCACTGTGATGTCTCGTGGAAGAGAAAAGTGATCAAGACTCCCTTAAACTAAATTATGACATGGGCTAGAGAGTTGATTTACCTCTTAGGTAGTACAGTAAAGGTGTATTTCTGGCCTTGCTAGCTGAAAACAGACTGCTTCTGGTGGTCTTTTAATAGGTAGGGATTTTTAAAAAGCTTTTTCCAGATCAATAGCTGCATACCAGATACCAGGGGATGTGTTAATTTGCTCAAGCTGTGAAATCATATCTGGTACAGCAGCTGCAATTGGAGTCATCACCTGATTAAGCATATGATAATCCACTGTGATTCTCCAGGATCCATCTGTTTTCTTCACAGGCTAAATAGACAAGTTGAATTGGTATGTGGTGGAAATCACCCACCCCTGCATCCATCAAGTCCTTGATGGTGGCAATAATCTCTGCAATCCCTCAAGAAATTCAGTATTGCTTTTGGTTTACTATTTTCCTAAGTAGAAGTAGTTCTAATGGCTTCCACTTGGCATTTCCTATCATAATAACTTCATTCCACAGGTCAAAGAATCAATATAGGGATTCTACCAGCTACTGAAAATGACTATTCCAATTATGTATTCCAGAACTGGGAAAATATGAACCACAGGATGGGTTTGGGGACCCACCGGACCCACTGTGAGATAGACCTGAGCTGAAATTCCATTGATCACCTGATGTCCATAAGCCCCTACTCTGACTGGTAGAAATACAGTGACATTTTGGGTCTCCTGGAATCAGTATCAGCTCAGAGGCCATGTTAAGTCATTCCCAAAAGGTCTGGATATTTCCTGTGCCCCAATGTGCAAGTCACCCTGGTAAAAGGCCATAGATCTCTTTGGGGAAGCCTGGGAGAAAGATTAACACTATAAATTTTTGGCAGTGTACCTAGGCCCTTTCTTAAGGGAACCCAGCCTCCCCTTCATTTAAGGGATTCTGAATCTATAAACTGGCTCAAATCCGGGAATTGATTGAGGGGCTGTGACTTTGTTTTTACGATTCAAGTTAAAATTGTTCACTTGAGGGTTTCCCTGGTGGCACAGTGGTTGAGAGTCTGCCTGCCAATGCAGACGACACGGGTTCGAGCACTGGTCTGGGAAGATCCCACATGCCGCGGAGCAACTGGGCCCATGAGCCACAACTACTGAGCCTGCGTGTCTGGAGCCTGTGCTCCGCAACAAGAAAGGCCTGCGCATCGCGATGAATCGTGGCCCCCGCTTGCCACAACTAGAGAAAGCCCTCGCACAGAAACGAAGACCCAACACAGCCAAAAATAAATAATAAATAATTAAAAAAAAAATTGTTCACTTGATCTAGAACTCTTCTGCTTATACAGATCAAGTAAGAACTTAGTAGACTTCCCATCTATTTCACTTTTAGGAATACGACGATCACCTAGCCAATGCCATAGGTCTTTTCTAGTCATACTATCCTGATTGCTGCTTTGATTCTGCAGCCCATTACAGTAATCATGTTCACCTTGCCTTTGGTGATTAAGCGCCACCTCTTGGCCCCTGCCACACTTGGATGTAATTACTTCTGTTGTATTTAGGTAACTCAACTCAGTGGTAGCAGTTCCCACTGTAATTTCAGACCTACAGAGCGCTTCAAGGATGCTGGGGCTCTTCTTACAAATTTATTTCTCACATTCGTGGTAAAAGATGTGTCTTCTGTACCCTCCCAGGGTGAGTGAGCAGGTCTTAAGTGAAAAATTCACTCTAACACTACAAACATTACAGTAGCCCTAAGCCTTAGGATTCTTTCTTTTATAGTATACCAAGGCAGCCCTGGCATTTCAACTTCATTTAGTGTAGGCTACCTTTTGGTCCTTGTTTCAGACAAACAAACAAACAAACAAACAAACAGACTTTTAGAGCCCTTTCTAACCCCTTAAGCTATAATATTAAATCTAGAATCTCTGTTTAGTGAGCCCATATCAATAAATTTAAGCCATCAAATTTTATTCTCCTTCCATTGCCATACACCCTTAATATCCATTCCCACACATATTCCGCAGATTTTTGTCTGTATATACTCTAAAAGCCACATAGTTCTTTTGGAGTGTAGTGCACTTTCTCATGGATCACACATTGTACCTCATCTTTAGGGCCCTGCTGGGATTTGAGTCTAGTTGTAGGTCTAGAAGAAAATAGGGGTGGTGGGTATGAGACCTGAAGATAAATAGTAAGTCCTTACCTATCAATAATTGTTTTAAATGTAAATGGATTAAGGTCACTAATTAAAACATATACAGTGCACATGAAAAGATGCTTAACATTGCTAATTATTAGAGAAATGCAAATCAAAATGAAAATGAAGTAGCACCTCACAACAGTCAGAATGGCCATCACCAAAAAGCCTACAAATAATAAATGCTGGAGAGGGTGTGGAGAGAAAAGAACCCTCCTACACTGTTGGTAGGAATGTAAATTGGTACACCCATTATGAAGAACAATATGGAGATTCCTTAAAAAACTAAAAATAGAGTTACCATATGATCCAGCAATCACACTCCTGGGCATAAATCCGGAGAAAACCATAATTTGAAAAGATAGGTGCACCCCAATGTTCATCGCAGCACTATTTACAATAGCCAA
>NW_020175499.1:0-17864 GCF_003031525.2 Neophocaena asiaeorientalis asiaeorientalis
CGGACTTCCTGGAGCTCTTGGCGTGCTGACGAAATCTAGCTCTTCCAAGGAAGAGTGCAGTGTGTTTCCACGCACTCGGCATACACGGAGAGATCGGGAAGTGCATCCGGGCTTGGATGTTTCTAAGCGGAACACTGGAGCCTGCAGCTCCTCAGTGTCCTCACAGGGACGAGGGTGCCAACGCGAGTGTTCTAAGTGTCTGGCGACGTGTGCTAACGGTAAAGAAATGCAGAACTTCGGGCTTCCCTGGTGGCGCAGTGTTTGAGAGTCTGCCTGCCGAAGCGGGGTACACAGGTTCGTGGCCCGTCCCGGGAAGATCGCACAGGACGCAGAGCGGCTGGGCCCGTGAGCCATGGCCGCTGGGCCTGCGCTTCTGGAGTCTGTGGTCCGCAACAGGAGAGGCCACATAAGTTAGAGGCCCGCATATGGAAAATAAAAGGGCAGGGTAGATTTCTGCGGTCTGGCCTCCGTCTCCAGTGAACATGTAGCCTATATCCTTGTGTTTTCTCACAACTCAAAGGAGGCTCTAGCTACACACTAGTACCCTCCCTGTATCAACTTTTCTTCATAGGGTGTTCAACATGCAGGCAACTCCCTCATCCCGGAACTCTCTAAGTAGGCTCTCGGTCCTTACTCTCTTCTTAAATGCTGCAGTTTAACAGGAACAATTCTGTGCTTTCATTACAGTAGGAATGCATGCCGGCTATGTCCTCATCGTGTGGTGTCTTCGAATACGAGTTCGTAGATAGAATGCGAAGCAGATGGTTTTTCCCGGTGCAGCTCAGATGAGGGCAATGAGGAAGACTTCTATGGCCTGTAGCACGCGAGAGAACGGACGGACTTCCTGGAGTTGTTGGTGTGCTGACGAAATCTAGCTGTCCCAGGGGAGAGTGCCGTGTGTTTCCCTACGCTCGGCATACACAGAGTGACTGGGAATGGCTTCCGGGCCTGGATGTTTTTGAGCAGAACAGTGGAGCCTGCCGCTACTCAGTGTCCTTGCAGGGAATAGGGTGCCCACGCGAGTGTTCTATGTGTCCGGAAATGTGTGCTAACGTTACAATAATGCAGAAAGTCGGGCTTCCCCGGTGGCGCAGTGGTGGAGGGTCCGCCTGCCGATGCAGGAGACACGAGTTCGTGCCCCGGACCACATGCCGGCTATGTCCTCATAGTATGGTGTCTTCGAGTACGAATCCTTACATAGAATGCGAAGCAGATTGTTTTTCCTGGGGTAGCTCAGATGAGGGCAATGAGGAAGACTTCTATGGCATGTAGGACTTGAGAGAACACAGTTCCTGGAGCTCTTGGCGTGCCGAAGAAATCAAGCTGTTTTAAGGAGGAGTGCAGTGTGTTGCCATGCACTCGGCATACAGAGAGAGATCGGGAAGGGCATCCGGGCCTGGATGTTTCTAAGCAGAACACTGGAGCCTGGCGATACTCAGTGTCCTTGCAGTGTATAGTGAGCCCATGCGAGTGTTCTATGTGTTCAGAAATGTTTGCTAACGTTAAAATAATGCAGAATGTCAGGCTTCCTTGGTGGCGCAGTTGTGGATGGTCTGCCTGCTGATGCAGGAGACTGTGCCCTGGGCCGGGAAGTTCCAACATGTCCCGGAGTGAATAAGCCCGAGAGCCCAGGCCGCTGAACCTGCGCGTCTGTAGTCTCTGCTCCGGAACTGGAGAGACCACAACAGTGAGAGGCCCGGATACCGAAAAAGAAAAAAAAAACAAAACCTTTCTGCACTGCAACGAAGACCACATTGAAACTGCTGCATGCTTCCGCTTCAGCAGGGCAATTCAGGGACTTACCTCGAGGCAACGGGTGACTTTTGGTCTCCACGTAGTTATAGAGGATTGCAGTATCAGCTCCCAACCAGGCATTGGAAGCACCATGTTTTAGTAGAGAATACTCCTTTTCTTCCCAGAGGCATGCCTGCAGTGTCTAGCGGGCCGTGAAAAGTTTTCCTTTCCAGGAAATTCAAGACCCCATGAATAGATCTTTCAAAATGGGAAATGCGCCTTGTGTCATCAGGCTCGCATTTTCAGGTAGACACGCAGTGTACTTACCTGTAAATTTAACATGTCGAAAGACACAGAAGGTTCACAATGGGCCCTTCCGTGAATCAGCTTCTTTACTCAGTGACGTCTACATGTGGCAAAGTGCCTCAAACAAGACAGCCTCTAGTTAGGCCTATAAGCATTTCCTCCCCCAAAGCACTGCAGTGTTACACGTAGAACTCTGCTTTAGTTGCTGTTGGAACACAAGCAGTCTTACTCCTACAAGTGCACAATAGGCCCTTCCCTGAAGGAACTTCAGAATGCAAGGTGTCCTGCGTGTAGCGAACTGCCTCAACCAAGTCAGGCTTTAGGTAGGCCTATAAGCATTTGCTTCTCCCAATAGACTGCAGTGTTACACGAAGAGCTGTGCTTTAGTTGCAGTTGGAAGACAAGCGGACTTTCACCTTGATTAGAGTGACTTTGGAAGGAGGTCATTAAAGCAGATCTAAGCCGCCTATTTTCTCAGTGCTGGTCAGAGATGGGCAAGGACGAAAACTTCCATGGCACAGTGTACGTGCTAGAAATGTGTTCCTGATGCTGTTGGATTTCTTTGGAAATATAGCACTCCCAAGGGAAAGTGCTGTGTGTTGACCTTCTCTTGGCATACACAGAGGTCTCCTGAAGGGTCTACTGGCCTGGGTGTTGCTCAGCCCTCCCAGACGGGCGGGGAGGTGTTCAGTGACGTTTTAGGGATACGGGTGCACACCCAAAGGGTCTAGGCGTCCTGCCAATGGTAACATAGTTAAAATAAGGCACAAGAGTGACTAAGACCTCAAGGAACTGCTGTATGCTCTGTTCCTGCAGGGCTACTGTAGGCCTTACCTTGAGGTAAGTACTCACATCGAATTTTCCTTTTGCTCTAGAGCATGACAGGATGAGCTCCTAACCAGGATATGGAAGCACGCTGTTTCTTTAGAGAAAACTCCTATTCTTCCCTGAGCCCTGCATGGAGGGTCTACAGGCCCGTGAAAAACACTGTTGTTTCGGAAGTTTCAAGGCAGGATGAATGGAGCTTTCAAAATGGGAATGCTAGGCTTGTGCCATCAGGCCCCATTTCCAGAGAACATGCAGACTATATCACTGTGATTTCTAACAAGTCAGAAGACATTGTAGTACACACTTGTCACAATTACCTGAATCAACTCTTCTTCACAGTTTTTTCTGCATGTAGCGAACTCCCTCATCCAAGGAACTCTCTAGGTACGATATCGGGCCTTAGTATCTTCTAAAAGGCTGCAGTGTAACAGGAAGAACTCTGCTTTTATTACAGTAGGAACGCATGGCGGCTTTCTCCTGTTGTTATGGTGACTTTAGGTAGGAGTTCTTAGAAGGAATGCGAAGAAGATTGTTTTTCTAAGTGCAGCTCAGATGAGGGCAATGAGGAAGACTTCCATGTCATGTAGGACATGACAGAACAGATTTCCCGGAGCTCTTGGCGTGCTTTTTATTATATGGACCCTCTGTTGTGAGGTTACTCCTGCCTCATTCCCAGCCTCTTGGTGATGTGTGTCCTCTGGTTTGAGGCCACATGTGGTGGGTTCCTCACCTTTTTATGATAGGGGCCCACAGGTGTGAGGACATTCCTGCCTGGTTCCCATCCCATTGGTGATGTGGGCCCTCTGCTGAGAGTCTGACCCTGGCTGTGTCCCTCACCGTTCTGTGAGGTGGGCTCTCTGCTGTGAGGACACTCCTACCTTGTTGGCACACGTCGCTTTGGCGACGTGGGACTTCTGGTAGTAGGCGGAGCCTGCTGGGTGCCTCCTGTCGTCGGTAATAAGGGCCATCTGGCGTCAGGCCCTAACTGCTGGGCTCCCCACATTTTCTGATGTGCGCCCAGTGTTGCGCGGCCACTCCTGCCAGGTTCCCTTCCCCATGGGGATGTGGGCCTTCTGCTCTGAGGTCCCAACTGCTCGGTTGCTCACAGTTTCATGATGTGGGCCCTCTGGTGTGAGTTCACTCCGGCCTAGATCCCACAGCGTCGTTGCTCTGGGCCGCCTGCTGGGAGGTTCCAACTGCTGCATTCCTCAACTTTTCATTCTATGGGCCCTCTGTTGTGAGGCCACTCCTGGCTGCCTCACACCCAGCCCCTTCGTGATGTGAGTCCTCTGGTTTGAGGCCACGTGTGCTGGGTTCCGCAACTTTCGATGATGTGGCCCCACTGGTGTCATGACACTGCTGCCTGGTTCCCATCCCCATGGTGATGTGGGCCCTCCGGTGAGAGTCTGATCATTTCTAGGTTCCTCACTGTTCTGTGAGGTGGGCCCTCTGCTGTGAGGTCACTCCTGCCTGGCTGGCACATGTCGCCTTGGCATCTTGGGCCGTCTAAGTGGCAGATGGAGCCTGCTGGAAGCCTCCTCCCCTCGGTGAGGAGGGCCCTCTGGCGTCAGGTTCTAACTGCAGGGCTCCCCACATTTTCTAATGTGTGCCCAGTGGTGCGAGGACACTCCTGTCAGGTTCCCATCCCCATGGGGATGTGGGCCTTCTGCTCGGAGGTCCCAACGTCTGGGTTGCTCACAGTTTCATGATGTGGGCCCTCTGGTTTTAGTTCACTGAGGCCTGGATCCCATAGCCGCATTGCTCCGGGCCGCTTGCTGGGGGGTTCCAACGGCTGCATAGGGACATCCTCAGGACCTCACTTAGGGACAGCGTCAGGGCTATTTTGGGACAGTTTCAGGACCTTGGATATTGGTGGCAACAGGGCCATTGTTACATAAAATGTCAGGGCCTGCGTTAGGACTAGCATCTGGGCCTCTGTTAGGTACCGTGTCAGGGCCTGATTTAGGAATAGTGTTAGGGCTTTAGTGAGGGACAGTTCTGGGCCAGACATAGGACGAGCATCTAGGCCTCAGTTAGTGACAGTGTCATGGCCTTGGGTCTAAAATCAGTGTCTGTGTTAGGCACAGAGTAAGGGCTTCAATTAGCATCAGATGCAGGACATTTTCTAGGGCTAGGATTAGGGTAAAGTTTATGGATCATGTCAGGAAATGACCTAGGGATAGTGTCAAGACCTTAGTCACTGAGAGTATAAGGGCCTTAATTAGAAACAGTATCATGGCTTCAAGTAGGGAGAGCTCCAGTGCTTGACTTAGGGAGAGCAACAGGCCCTGAGTGAGGACTAGCGTCAGGCCCTTAACTGGGAACACTGTCAGGGCATGATGTAGGAGCTGCATCAGGGCCTTTTTTGGGTCAGCAGTAGGGTCGTAGTTAAAGATATGATCAGGGCCTGATGTGGTCACAGCTTCAAGGCCTCAGGTAGGCATAGCTTCAGGGCCTGAGTTAGGCACAGCCTCAGGCCTTCACTTAGGAACAGCGACAGGGCGTACTTTGGGAAAGTTTCAGGACCTTGGTAAGACATGGGTCAGGATATTAGCTCAGCATAATGTCTGGACTTTAGATATTTACGGCAGCAGGGCCTTGGAGAAAATAGATATTGACGGTAGCAGGGCCTTAGAGACAGTGTCAGGGCCTGACTTAGGACGAGCATCGGAGCCTGTGTTGGGTACAGTGTCGTCTTTTGGACGATAGCCAAGTTTTTGGGTGTGAGGTGATAATCTCATTGTTCTTTTGATGTGCGTTTCCCTGATGATAAGTGATATTGGTCATTTTCCGTATGTCTCTTGGCCATCTGTACGTACTCTTTGGAAAAATGTTCGGTCGAAGTTTTAATTGGGTTTTTGGTTTTTGGAGGTTCAGTTGTGTGAGTTCGCCATCTATTTTGGATACGAACCCCTTTTCAGACATATTGTTTGCAATTATTTTCTCACATTCTGTAGGCTGCCTTTTCATTTTGTGGATGGTTTCCTTTGCCATTGAAAGGCTTTAAAGATGGATGGAGTCCCATTGGTTTATTCTGCTTTTGTTCCTCTTGCTCGGGGAGACAGATCCAGAAAATATTGCTAAGACGGATGTTGAAGAGCAGACTGCTTATGTTTTCTTCGAGGAGCTTTATGGCTTCAGGTCTAACATTGAAGTATTTGATTCACTTTGAGGTTGCTTGTGTAGATGGTATAAAAAAGGATTCCAGTTTGATTCTTGTGCATGTAGTTGTCCAGTTTTCCCACCACCGTTCATTGAAGAGGCTATCTTTTCCCCATTGTATAGTCTCACCTCCTTTGTCATAGATGAATTTACCGTATATGCCTATGTTTATTTTGGGGCTCTCAATTCTGTTCCATGGATTTATATGTATTTCTTTTGTTCCTATACCATACTGTCTTGATTATTCTACATATGTAGTATAGTTTGAAACAGGGAGTGTGATATGTCCAAGTTTCTGCTTCTTTCTTAAGATTGTATTGACTATTCTGGTACTTTTCTGTTTCCTTACACGTACTAGAATTCTTTGTTCTAGTTCTCATAAAATTCCATTGATATTTTGATAAGAATGGCATCAAATCTCTAGATTGCTCTGGGGTGTGGAATCAGTTTAACAATATGAAATCTTCCAATCCATGAACACATTATATCTGTCCATTTGTCTGTGTCGTCTCCAATTTCTTTCATCAGTGTCTTCCAGTTTTCTGAGTACAGGTCTTTTACCTCCTGGGTTAGATGTATTCCAAGGTATTTCATTTTTGTTAATACCATTGCCAATGGATTTGTTTTCTTAATTTCTCATTCTGAAAGCTTGTTGCCAGTGGATACAGATGCAACTGATTTCTATAGGTTAATTTTGTATCCTGCAACTTAACTGAATTTTCCAATGAATTCTATTTGTTGTGGGGTGTCATCTTAAGGATTTTCTAAATAAAACATCATGTCGGGACTTCTCCAGTGGTCCAGTGGTTAAGGGTGTGCACTGCCAATGCAGGGGGCGTGGGTTCGATCCCTGGTCAGGGAACTAGATCCCACATGCATGCCACAACTAAGAGTTCGCATGCCACAACTAAGGAGCCTGCCTGCTGCAATTAAGGAGCTCACCAGCCACAACTAATACCCAGCGAAACCAGAATAATTAAATGAATAAATAAATAAATAAATAAAGGAAATATAAAACATCATCTCATCTATAAACAGTGACAGTTTTTCTTTCTCCTCTGTCATTGGATTCCTTTTATTTGTTTTTCTCATGTAATTACTATGAGCGGAAATTAAGGAGCTCCCCAGCCACAACTAATACCCAGCGAAACCAGAATAATTAAATGAATAAATAAATAAATAAATAAAGGAAATATAAAACATCATCTCATCTATAAACAGTGACAGTTTTTCTTTCTCCTCTGTCATTGGATTCCTTTTATTTGTTTTTCTCATGTAATTACTATGTCTAGGACTTCCTAGACCATGTTGAATGAAAGTGGTGAGAGTGGTCGGGGTTAGAGTTAGGTTTAAGCAGATTCCGCCCTCTTCCCCTTCCTCGCTCCCCATCACTCTGAGGCCTCCAGGTAGGACAGGACTAGTTCTGGGTCACACATGACTCAGGGAGTTGAACTGGACCACTGTTCCTCTGCCCCTCTGTCCTGGGCATAGTTTTGTGTACTATTTATGTACCTTCTTTGACCAGGTATCTATTTAGAACTTTCCCTATTTTTAATGGGGTTGTGTTGTAGTTTTTTGTATATTTTGAGACAAATGCTTTATTAGATATGTTTGCAGTTTTTTTCCCCCAGTGTGTGTTGTCTTTCAATTTTCTGAATGAGGTTTTTCACATAGTAGCAATCTTTAATTTTATAAAGTCCACAGAATCCCTTGTTTTTCTTTCTGGACTGTTTTTTTGTGTTGTGTGTTAATACCACAAAACTTGTGATGGGCATGACCAAGCCCAAACTCATATCAATTTTCTTTTATGTTTTCTCCTATAATTTTGATTAGTTTTGCATTTAAAACTTGTCTCTGAATCTTTTTGAGTGAATTTGGTGTAAGCTGTAAAGCTTGTGTCTACATTCAATTTATTCCATCTGGTTTCCAATTCATTGTTAACTACTTTGGAGAAGCTATGGGATATTGTCTTCATTTGTTTGAATTTCCCCAATTTAATGGGCTCAGCAGTTCTGCCAGCAGGGTCTCTGTCTCCAGTGACCCGTGAGGGAGAGGCGGCCTGCACTTTCCGCACAGACCACAGGGTGGCGCTGATCCCCCCTCTCTGACCCACAGCGCATGCGCGTTCCCTGCGGACCCAGCTCTGAGCGCACCTGAGGGGAGTTGTGTCTCCTCAGGCACCGCCGGGTTGTGGCTGCTTACCGGCGCTCGGTCTCCTCAAGGACTCGCTGTGGTTTCGGCTTCAGGACAACGTGGGGCTGCGTCCACGCTGGCGGGAGCTGGGTTTCCCGAGGACGCAGGCGACGCCGGAGGAACAGGTGAGGAGACAGTGAGGAACAGTGGGGAGAAACTTCCTGGAGGCGACTGACGGCTGCGGGGGTCCGTAGCAACTGATTTCTATAGGTTAATTTTGTATCCTGCAACTTAACTGAATTTTCCAATGAATTCTATTTGTTGTGGGGTGTCATCTTAAGGATTTTCTAAATAAAACATCATGTCGGGACTTCTCCAGTGGTCCAGTGGTTAAGGGTGTGCACTGCCAATGCAGGGGGCGTGGGTTCGATCCCTGGTCAGGGAACTAGATCCCACATGCATGCCACAACTAAGAGTTCGCATGCCACAACTAAGGAGCCTGCCTGCTGCAATTAAGGAGCTCACCAGCCACAACTAATACCCAGCGAAACCAGAATAATTAAATGAATAAATAAATAAATAAATAAAGGAAATATAAAACATCATCTCATCTATAAACAGTGACAGTTTTTCTTTCTCCTCTGTCATTGGATTCCTTTTATTTGTTTTTCTCATGTAATTACTATGTCTAGGACTTCCTAGACCATGTTGAATGAAAGTGGTGAGAGTGGTCGGGGTTAGAGTTAGGTTTAAGCAGATTCCGCCCTCTTCCCCTTCCTCGCTCCCCATCACTCTGAGGCCTCCAGGTAGGACAGGACTAGTTCTGGGTCACACATGACTCAGGGAGTTGAACTGGACCACTGTTCCTCTGCCCCTCTGTCCTGGGCATAGTTTTGTGTACTATTTATGTACCTTCTTTGACCAGGTATCTATTTAGAACTTTCCCTATTTTTAATGGGGTTGTGTTGTAGTTTTTTGTATATTTTGAGACAAATGCTTTATTAGATATGTTTGCAGTTTTTTTCCCCCAGTGTGTGTTGTCTTTCAATTTTCTGAATGAGGTTTTTCACATAGTAGCAATCTTTAATTTTATAAAGTCCACAGAATCCCTTGTTTTTCTTTCTGGACTGTTTTTTTGTGTTGTGTGTTAATACCACAAAACTTGTGATGGGCATGACCAAGCCCAAACTCATATCAATTTTCTTTTATGTTTTCTCCTATAATTTTGATTAGTTTTGCATTTAAAACTTGTCTCTGAATCTTTTTGAGTGAATTTGGTGTAAGCTGTAAAGCTTGTGTCTACATTCAATTTATTCCATCTGGTTTCCAATTCATTGTTAACTACTTTGGAGAAGCTATGGGATATTGTCTTCATTTGTTTGAATTTCCCCAATTTAATGGGCTCAGCAGTTCTGCCAGCAGGGTCTCTGTCTCCAGTGACCCGTGAGGGAGAGGCGGCCTGCACTTTCCGCACAGACCACAGGGTGGCGCTGATCCCCCCTCTCTGACCCACAGCGCATGCGCGTTCCCTGCGGACCCAGCTCTGAGCGCACCTGAGGGGAGTTGTGT
This sequence comes from Neophocaena asiaeorientalis asiaeorientalis, assembly GCF_003031525.2. NCBI lineage: Eukaryota > Metazoa > Chordata > Mammalia > Artiodactyla > Phocoenidae > Neophocaena > Neophocaena asiaeorientalis. The sequence goes on from NW_020175499.1 coordinate 9,733, forward strand.
CTCCTCAGGCACCGCCGGGTTGTGGCTGCTTACCGGCGCTCGGTCTCCTCAAGGACTCGCTGTGGTTTCGGCTTCAGGACAACGTGGGGCTGCGTCCACGCTGGCGGGAGCTGGGTTTCCCGAGGACGCAGGCGACGCCGGAGGAACAGGTGAGGAGACAGTGAGGAACAGTGGGGAGAAACTTCCTGGAGGCGACTGACGGCTGCGGGGGTCCGTCGTCGTGCGACTCAGGAAGGGTTGGTGTGCAAAGCTGGGTTTTTGGTCAGGCTGTTGTGCGGTGGAGCCGCGTGGGTTACAGGGTGTGCAGTCTTCCCCGCACTGTTTACTGTGAGGCTGCCCTTCCACTCGGTATGTCCCTGGCCCTCTTTTCGTAACTTAAGGGCCCCCTCCTCCCCCACTGTGCGGGGTGGGTTCTGGGCACTCAGTCCTGTCCCTCTGGTCTGTGCGCCAGTTTAGAGCCAGTTCCGCACTGTTTTGGGGACTGTAGCTTCGTGATGAAGTGTGAAGTCAGGGAGGGAGAAGCCTGTGGCCCGTTCTCCTTTCTCAGGGTCACCTTCGCTCTTCGGGGTCCTTTGTGGCTCCACACACATCTTAGGAGGATTTGCTCCATTTCTGTGAAAAACATCGTTGGAATTTCAGGACGGCCTGCCTTCCCTGTGTGCACAGCTGTGGGTAGAACGGACATTTTAGCATCAGTAATTCTTGCATTCCATGAGCACGGGGAGTGTTTCCACCGACTTGTGTCTTCTTCAATGTCTTCATCAGTGTCTTAAAGTTTTCAGGTCTTTCACATCCTCGGTTAAATTTATTCCTTGGTATTTTGTTCTTTTTGATGCAGCTGTAAATAGGGTTTTTTTCTCTTTCTGATGGTTCATTATTAGTGTTTAGAAATGCAGTTGAGCTATGTGTACTGATTTTGCGTCTTTACTGAATTCATTTATTATTTCTAACGGTTTTTTTGGTGGAATGATGTGGAAAATTGAACTTCTGAAATCCCACTGTTTTTACCACATCCAGGTCATCCGCAACAGGGAAGAAAGGGAAGAAAGGGAAGTCCTTTATTGGGAAATCCTAATAAGTCTTTCCACAGTGCCTCTAAATGACATGTGGACTTGGGGTGAACTGGATCTGGGTAAGGCTTGGCCTCTTTATGGAAGTTTGATGTTTCCTCTGCCTTTCTGGCATGGTTTTGACATGGTGTTTTGAAAAGTACTTGACTTTCCAGTAATTTCAAACGTACAGACAGCTTTACATATAGAAAAGCAAGTCTTGTATCTTGATTAAATATATTCCTAAATATTAATGTTGACATTATTTAAAATGGAATTGTTTTTATAAGTTCCTTTTCAGATTGTTGTATAAGATAGATTTTTGTGAATTGATATTGTTTTCTATAACTTTGCTGAATTACTGATTAGTCAAATAATTTTTGTTGTTATAGGAAGTTTTATATTTAAGATGGTGTGATCTGTGTTCTGTGAATAGACACAGTTTTAGTTTTTCCATTCACATATGGATGCCTTTGGTTTCTTCCCTCAAAATTCTGGGTAGAACTTCCAGTACACTATTATCAGCGGTGGAGGCCAGCTTCCTGGCCTTGTTCCTGATTTCAGGAGTGAATCTTTCAGTTTTTAACATTGAGCATGGTGTTTGCTGTGGCGTTGTATACTACTCTTTTTCATATTGAACAAACTTCCTTTTTTTCCTACTTTTTTGAGTGCTTGTATCATGAAATAGCACTGGATTTTGATTATAGCTTTTCCTGCAATAATTGATAGGATCATGTGCTTTTACTTCACTTCTTTATAGTTCTTCAGTACATTGCTTAGGTTTAATATGTTGAACAACCTGACATTTCCAGTGTAGAGATACTTGCTTATGGCATCATCCATTTAATGTTCTGTTGGCTCCATGTTGTTCTAATTTTGTGGAGGATTCTTGCGTTCATATTTCTAAGGTACACTGGTGTACTTTTCTTTCTCATGATGTCTTTGTGTGACTTGATTAGATGTGGCTTGGTGTTGGTGCTTTGAAGCGTCAGCATTAGGGCTGGGACTGGGTTATGGTTGTCCTAAGCGACCCTGACGTTGCAGCCCAGGCTGCCCGCCTCTGACCACTGCATCCCCTCGCCAGCTCCAGCCCGGCCCTGTAGAGACTCTCCCCGTCCTTGGAGGGCAAGACTGACCGCCCCTCGGCCTCCCTACCCCCTCTGCCCGTCCGTCCGTCCTCCCTGATTCAGGACACCCCGTCCTCCATGAGGCTCCTGGATTCCGGCCTGGGAGACCCACACACCCCCACGAGCTGTGTCGACCACGAGGACTGTCATCTCAAGAAGCCCTGGAAGACGGACTCCCCGTGACCTCAGTATGGGACTTTGTGTGCAGATGGGCCACCACAGAGCTGCCCGGGGTGAGCTGAGGTCACTGACCAGTGTGCAGACGTCCTCATGGGGGGCATTTGGACCCAGACACACGGGGGAGAAGGCAATGTCATGGCAGAGACGGAGACGGGGCTGGGAGTGGCCTGGGACTGACTGACCCCAGAAGCCGCGGAGGAGTGGGCCCCCAGCACCTTGACCTTGGGCTCCAGGCCTGAGAGGAAGCATCCCTTGTCCCAATCCCCCCATCTGGTTTTCTGTTCCGGGGCCACAGGAATCCCACACCCGGCCTCTGGGGCGTGGTGCTGTGCTTGCTGACACCCAGGACTGTCACCGGCCTCCTCCCCTCTGGGCATGACCCCTCACCTCCTCGTTGAGGGACCCAGGGCCCAGGACCCCTGTCCCACACTTCCCCATCACAGCAACCTCCCCCTCTCCCCCAGCCACCCCTGGGGCATATCAGGCCCCGGAAAGGAGCCACAGCAGCGTGGTGACTTGGCGAGTGGTCACAGGCCACCGCACCCACCCCGAGACCTGAGTGTGGCCATCTGAGAAGGGACCCACAAGCCCCCCTACCCAGGCGCCCCGTTTCACAGGGCAGGTCCTCTTGCCGAGTCTCTGGAGGGGAGTGTTGAGCAGGGGTGACTGAGGTCTGTGAACATGTGGGCCAGAGAGGTCCTCCCCAGGAGCCCAGGCAGAGTCAGCCCGGGGTGTGTGCATCCCTCCCCTCCTGTACCCCACGGAGTGAGGATAAAGCCCCAGTGACCCCCAAGAAGAGACAAGACACCCAGAGGACTAGACCATCCACAGACCGGGGACTGAGTGTCCACCTCATTTCCCTGGAGAGAACAGTGTGTTCACCAGGACTGCAACCGGGCCCATGTGCCCACAGACACCCAGCTTTAGTGAACCAGCCACACAGCAAACCCCCTTCCAGGGTCCCCTGTGTTACTAGACGCAGCCTTCAGGGAAGGGAGCCAGCCCAAGCGAGGGTGCACGTGCTCCAGCGCCGGACACGCACTGCCCGTCCCCCTGCCCATCTCCCGGCCCCCTCCTGCACCCTGTGACCTCACCCCCTCAGGAACCCTCCTCTCCAGGCTCTGAGCACCCGCATTTCCCACCTCCACCCCATCACTCTCCACTTCAGTGTGCCCGTTTCCCCGCCAAGTGAAGTGGATGGCAAACATCCCACACTGGTGTTTTCAGCAGCGGAGACGGGGCTTCCTTTTTCTTGCCGGCTGGGGTCTGGCCGGACATCAGGGTCTGGCCCTGCAGGGAGCAGCCCTGATCCCGCCCTGAGTATAACAGCTTCAGGGAATTCTGGAAGCAAGAAAAAAGAAGCCGCGGAGGGGGTCCCCTACCCTGCAGTTGGGGTCAGAAGTCGGTGGGGAGGATCTTGGGGCCCTGGAATCTGAAGGGCCCCCCTACCAGGGGAGGGGTAGGAGACCCTGGGTGGCAGTTAAGCTGAGTCCAAGGCTCTCCTGCGTAAGAGGCTTCCTAGCCCCGGGGATCCTGAAGAGGCCGGCTCCCTCCTCCCCTCCACATGCAAGCCTAGTCCCTGCTCTTGAGAGATTCCCTAGGGTGGGGTCCTGGTGCTGGAGGTGCCCCGATGCTGTGGCCTCCTGAGTCTCCAGTGAGGATAATGGGAGTGGGGGAAGACCTGTTCACAGAAAGGGTGCTTCTGCCGGAACAGAGCCTGGGTCTGCTGCCCCAGACCCCAGGTGCACTGGGGCAGGAATGTGAGAGCTAGAATTTGGCTAGAATGCAACTGTGAGACCCTGAGGGGTGAGGATTGGCTGACCTGGGCAGCCTGACCCTGCCGGCCAGCCCTCCCCAGGTGTGCCTGCGTTGAGGTCAATATAAACACTGCTCCAGGCAGCAAAAGCCCCTGCAGCTGGGCCTGACGCCATATTCTCTGCCCCGTCAACAGTCTCGGGGCTGGGCTGCTGGGAGGGAGTGAGGGGCCACGGCTCTGTTGGTGGCCCAGTGTGAGTGGGGCTCTGCTGGACTTTTTGCAGGAGTTGCCGGGCTGCCACCTCCTAAAGGAGAGGATGTGTCCCCCATACCTTCTGCTGGAATTTCTCCCCGGGCAGAGGTGAGGAAGGAAAAACGCAGTGGGGGCCGGGACAGTAGGGGTACCTCAGGCAGGGAAATGGAAAGCTTCCAGAAGAGCGCCCGGGACCAGGACCATCCTGACTGGCCTGCAGGCACCAACTCGGCCTGCGTGCTGTTGCTGGTGTGACTCCAAGCCCTTTCCTCTGGGCTCTCAAGTCCTTGCACTCATTCAGGTGTTTTACCTGGGAAGGGTGCTTCAGAAGCAGCTGGCCTGGGGCTCAGCTCACGTTTACCCACAGACGCCTTGGCACCGTCCCCCAGCCTGGCAATGAGGACACTCCTTGCGGGGGAGCTGCTGGCTGCATGGGAGACGGTTGCCCACCTCTGACCAACTTCAGAATTGTTTACCACTGGAGCAAGGGCCCTGATAGGGTTTTCATCTGTATAACTAGTGGGTTCTTATTAGCAATGTGAAGGGTGACATCAGAAGTCATGAATCAGGATGGAAATACTTATCCCCAACAGGTACAGGGGTAAAAACCAGGGGAGGCCGTGTGCAGCCGGCACCCTTAGGGATGGGCTTCTGACTGACCCCTCAACATTCTGGTGTCCAGCCACTACTTTAGTATTTCTGAGGCCCAATGCTGACCCTAAGGGTTCTGTAACCCAGCCTCTGTAGGCCTTTAATGAGGTCCACACTCCAGGATCCTACAGAGCAGGGTCTGTGTGATCATTCTGTGGCTTCTGTAACAAATGACCACAAGCTGGGTGGTTCAAAACAACAGGAATTCATCCTCCCCCAGTCCTGGAGACCAGACATCTGAGATCAAGGTGTTGCAGGACAGAAGTCTCTCCAAAGGCTCCAGGATAGGGCTCTTCCTGCCTTTTCCAGCTTTTGGGGGCTCCAGGCATTCCCAGGCTTGCGGCTGCATCCCTCCCGTCTCTGCCTCTGTCTTCACGTGGCTTCTCCTCTGTGTCTGTGTTTCTCCTCTTTTGTCTCTCATAAGGACTTTCTTAATTGGATTGAGGGCCACCCTAACACAAGATGACCTCACTTCGAGATCCTTAACTACGAATAGAAAGACCCTTTTCCCAGATATGGTCCTGTTCACGTGTTCTGGGGTGGGGGCACATCTTTCGGGGCCAGCATTCAACCCATTGCCTGTGTATAGAATAACCCTCATTTTAGGAGATTGCCAAGGTCCCGTATAGACTGGCCCAGACAGCAGCCATGTGGGTGGGGTCTGGGCAGAGTGAGGACCCTGGAATCACCTGGAAAGGATGAAGTCCTGGCTGCATTAGGTGAGCTCTTCTACCACGGGTCACGTGGAAACAGCCACTCCACTCTGTCTGTGGAAAGGGACCCAGTGCCGAGTCCAGAAATGATTATATTGGAAAGCAGGCTCTCCTGGATCTCATCATCAATAGCATCATGTAACCAAAAACTACGGGCTTGGAATCGGTTTCTGGCATGTGATGACAGCACTGTCTCTTTAGGCTTATCCAGCCTAGAATAGGAATGTTTGAAGGAGAAGAGTTTGGGAGATTGTGAAGCTTGGTTGTCAAGGAAACTGAGAAGGTTTGTCAAGGAAACTTCTCCCTTAAACTGAAGGCAGGGCTGGGAGAGCTGAACTCCAGGGATCTTTTAAAGGGGCTTCTCTGAAGCACCATCACCTGAGAGGTGGTCTCAGCATGAGCTGGGGTTTGAGAAAAGTGTGATGAGATGAAGCCTGACTTTCTGTGACAGCTGGGGAGGGGTTTGTAAAGCACCTTGGGTTTTAAGGTAAAGTTTGTTGCTGGAACAAAGTGTCTCCCAAAACTGGGCTGGAGCTCAAGATGTGTCTGTCCCCTTCTTGTGAGAGTCCAGGGCAGGTGAGTGTCAGGTCCCAAGCTCTGGGCCCCTTGTTTCTCCTCCCTGCTTCCAGGTGAGGTCTCCAACCAGCAGGGTGCGGTGAACAGCTGGGCTTCATGCCCTCTGTTGTAGGATGCAGGCTGGCCAAGTCCCTCACCAACTTCAACTGTTTCCCTTGGTAACAGGAGATAGTACGACCCAGCTGGAAGGGGTGGGAAGGCTGGGAGGTGCAGGGTAGCTGTAAACAGGAAAAAGGGAAATGGGTTCTGATGGCCAGCTGCGCAGCCCTGTTGTGACGGTCACCTGGATGGTAGTGCACAGACATTGGGTCCTGTGAAGCTTCAGTGCTTTGTGGTTGTGGAAATCCTATAGGAGACGGTCCACAGCAGGTGAAGCTAATGCTCTCAGTGGAGCTGTTGAAGCCCAAGATCTGCAGTTCAGACTGAAGGTGCCGATGTACATACAGGACAAAACCATCTCGTGTGATTGGACTTCAGGCACGTTTAACATGAATGCATCATGTTAATGCCTAGCATCTTCTATCTTGTGCCTCCCCTCAGGGACCCCCTCCTCAGTTCCTGGGGTTCCTGTTACCTACGTACAGGGGGATGGAGAGTGGGCTGTGTCCAGTCTGAGCCCTGAGTTAACCCTGCGTGTGAGTCTGCTCAGGACCGTGGTAACAAATAGCACAGACAGGGCAGCTTGGGTAACAGACCTATCTCCCAGTCCTGGATGCTGTCAGAGATCAAGGTGTGTGCACGCTGGCTTCTCCTGAGGCCTCTGTCCTTGGTGCTTAGACAGCCATCTTCTCCCCAGGTCCTCACATGGTCTCCCCCTGTGCCTATCTGTGTCCTTATCTCTTCTTGTAGGACATCAATCCTATTGGATTAGGATCCACCGTAGTGACCTCATTTTTACCTTGATCACCTCTTTAAAAATCCCATCTCCAAATACAGCCACATCCTGGGGTCCTGGGGGTTAGGGATTCAGCATGTGAATTTGGAGGGACGTGACTGAGCCTATACCATCCTCCTTAGGAACCAAGTATGCTTCAGTCCTTCCTTCCCTCAAGTCACACGAGTTGATGTAATGGCTCAAGGAGAGGCCACTCGTGCAGAGTTTGTGTCCCAGCTGGGGAACCCTTCTCTGCTCTCTCTGATCAGGCCGTGGCAGTGCCGGCCCAGTCCTGAGGTGAGCAGTTCTGGGGTTTCCTGCCGTGTCACCCGACCTGCTGAGATGCTCATTGTCAGGGAACTCAGGAGCCAGCAGCCTAGTGGGGATGCCGGGGACTCTCAGGGCCTTGGAAGATGTCTCTCCCGGCAGATACCCTAGCGAAAGTGAGGAAACATTTGGGGGATTACAGGCGGGAGAGAGTCAGTCTCGTTTATTCTTCAGAAAGACCAGGTTGGGGTGGGATGTGAGACGCACCATGTGGGCAGGGAGCTTTGTCAGGCCTGATGGAGGAACCAGGCACAAGATCGGGCTTGGGCCAGGGCTGTGGGAATTAGTGTGGGAACTGGCCACAAACTGTTGTCGAAATCTCGGCTTCCCTGTGCACCGAGGCCAAACAGGAATACGGAGACAGGGATTTTGGAGGAAGAGAGAGATGGCTTTATGTTTCTGCCAGGCAGAAGGAAAGACAGCTGGCTAACGCCTCAAGAACTGGGCACCCCCCAGCTCCTTGAGAATCGGGGAAAATTTAATATGTGGGGCTCTCACAGTCCGGGGTATAGGATGAGGATAAAAGTAGTGGAGGTCTTGCATTCTTCCTTTCCTTTGCATTATTTCAAAACAGTCATAGCTGGCATTAGGCTACCTGGTAATTGGGTCCTTTTGTCTCTGGTTTAT
>NW_020175499.1:17973-32047 GCF_003031525.2 Neophocaena asiaeorientalis asiaeorientalis
TAGGCCGCATGGTAATTGGGGTTCAGCAGTCTGGTAATTGCATACGTTTGCCTCTGGTTTATCAGCGGTGACCTCGTTTCTGAAATGCAAAAACTATAGGGGGTGATTTGTTTTGAGGGACGTATAGAATGTAAGTGCTGGACATAATAAGGTTAGGGAGTGAGAGGCAGGGGATGTAACTCACACAGAGTCAGGGGTGATGGGTGCTAAATGTAAATTACATAGTGTCAGGGAGTGAGGTTAGCTTTGAAAAGTACAAATCTAGTTATTACAGATTAGTGACAATGTAAAACAAGGAGTGATGAACACTTTCAGGCCAGGTTATGTTTGTTCTCTAGCCTGTTCACTGTTCCATTTGTTTTCCTTGTTCTCAGGAGAAGGAAAACTTCATTTCTACTTTTGCTGCAACAAGACTGGAGGAGCAGATGACAGTCACTGGGGAACAAGGAGGGTGGGAGCTTGGGAGGCCCCAGTGTTACCGAACAAAACGTGGGTCGTCTTGCCCGAGTGCAGTAAAGCCAGTCTACTGACACTGGGTGTGGTGAAGGAAAGTGCAACTTTAATTGTAAAAGTGCCAATACAAGGAGGCCAGGTGGCTTGTGCTCTAAAACCCGAAGCTCCTTGAAGGATTTCAGTAAAGCAATATTAAAGACCAGGTGAAGGAGGGGCGTCGCAGGGTATGTAATCAGCTGGTGCACAATCCTCTGGTTGATGGTGAGGTAACAGGCGGTTAACATTATAAATTCTTAGGCGCTAGTAGCTCCGGGGCTACATGTTCATGATCATCAAGTAGTTAAGTTCTTCCACTTGGTGGTGGTTTTAGCATCTGTAAAACAACTCAGGAAGCGAGTGTCAGATACTGTTATCCAGGTACTTCAGAGAGGAGCTACAGAAGAGCATGTGGGGGAGGGGTCTGTCCTGGGAAGGCCCAATAGGGTCCTGCTTGGTTACACCCGGTGCCTGGGCTCGGCAACCTGGGAAGGTGGGCCTGCTCCTGGGTGTGGGGAGCTGTGGGCCCAGTCCTCTGAGGGGCCTGTTAGCCCCCAAGGTGAGATGGGGGTGCAGTGGCTGGATAGAGGCATCTGGCCTGGGAGACGGGTCCCGGTTGGAAATGTCACGGGAATCATCACAGGGAGGGAGAGGAAAGGCCAACGGGGGTAGGTAGGTCACAGCAGACTATGTGCAGGTGACTGCGGTCCTGGTGGAAGCAACTCAGAGCCACAAAGGAGTGGCCGTCAGGGACTCAGCTTCATTCTCCTGTTCCTTTGTAAAACTGCTGTGTAAGAGTTTGAGACACCGCCAGGAGACGTCAGGGCCCAGTGCTGCCATGGCTTCATCAAAGGGCCCAGGGGGAAGAGGACCACTGCAGGCCCCGCCCTTGTCCGCACAGGGAATGAGCCCCATCGGGGCTCCTGGGCTCACATACTTGAGGGAATCTCTGTCCTCAGGACCTGTCTTCCTCCCTCTTCTCACCTGCTGGTTCCTGCCCAGGAACCCCCAACCTGGCTCCACACCCAGGGCCTGGATTCTGGGACAGCTTAGGGGTAAGCAAGACCCTCACGCTCCTTTATCTGCCGGGGGTGAGAATGTCTTAAACGCTGCAATTGACTGATTATGGAGGGCTGAGTGTTTCCAGCAGGTATGGGTGGAAAGATGGGGCATGAAGTTCCTGCGTCTGCAGGGTCTTCCCAGCGTGAAGATCTGTGTGTTTCCCCCGGCCAGTCAGCATCCTCCCAGGAAGCCCAGATCCAGGATTACGAGGGCAGAGGCTCTCCCCTTGCTTATCTGTAACTTCCCACTCCCACAGCAAGGCTGTGGCTGGCTCCCTGGCTCCCACCATCTGCCATTTATCTGTGCATTGCTCCTTTCCAGGTTACATGTGCAGAGGTTTCAGAATTGTTAGCTACTACACCCTGGAAAGAACTTCGTAGAATTAAAGCCCACTGTTTATATAGGGTCCATTTTGCCTTTAGTCTACAGATTCCATTCATTTCCAAAGGTCAGCACCTTTTATCCCATCCACTACAGTGAGTTGCTTCCATATATTTCTAATACAGTTAGATAATGTGACATTATGTATTCCATCCTGCAACATTCCTACATCCTAAATAACTAAATTTGAATAGATTATGATTGGCCTCTTGGGCTATGCACATCTGTGGGCTCAGACAAATGCATAGTGACAGGTATCCACCCTAGAGTATCACATGGACTACTTCAAACACCCCACCCCATGATCTGCTTATCATCTACGTAGCTTTGCCTTTCCCGGAATGTCATCAATGGGGTCGTACCGTGTGCAGCCTCCGCAGACTGGAGTCTTTCCCTTAGCAGTGTATACTGGAGATTCATCCATGTCTTTCCATAGGTTGGTGGTGCATTCCTTTCTGCTGAGTAGTATTCCACTGCACGTGTATGGGAGGAAAAACAATTTTCCCTCTACTTTTCTAGGTTCTTGGTTGAGGCCCCCCCTGCCCCTGTAATAAAAGACAGATTACCAGGAGAAAAGCCAAAGATTAATAACATGTATACCTTCTGAATACAGGGGGGATACCACGGAAAACTGAGTCACGCCCTGAAATGACCAAAACCATCCCCTTAAATACTGTCTTCAGCTAAAAACAAAAGAAAGATGCTGGGGAAGGGTGGAAGGCCAGTTATGGCAGGTTATCATGCAAAGCACAGTAAACAAGGGTATGACTGTTTGCACATTTAAGTCAGGACTTCCCCATTGAAAAGAGTTACTTAATATTTAATTATCCTTCTATTTTGGGTGCAAAGAGGGGCATACCCTTATAAATGGAGATTTCTCTGTTGTAAATGTCCTTCATAAAACGGCAATCTCAGTTTTCTGAGATTTTTTTAAAAAATTATTATTTTTGGCTGCATTGGGTCTCCGTTGCTGCGTGCAAGCTTTTCTCTGGTTGTGGCGAGCAGGGGCTACTCTTCATTGCAGTGTGCGGACTTCTCATTGTGGTGGCTTTTCTTGTCACGGAGCACAGGTTCTAGGCATGTGGACTTCAGTAGTTGTGGCACACAGGCTCAGTAGTTGTGGCTTGCGGGCTCTTGAGCACAGGCTCAGTTGTTGTGGCTCACAGGCTTAGTTGATCTGTGGCATGTGGGATCTTCCTGGACCAGGGCTCAAACCTGTGTCCCCTGAATCAGCAGGTGGACTCTTAACCACTTAGCCATCAGGGAAGCCCCCCCCCTTTTTTAAAAGCAGACCGATAATCCTTATGCCAGAGAGACATATTTTGGGGTGGCATATTTTACTCGCGTTGACATAGATGTACCCCAATTTGCTTATGCATTCATCTTTTGAAGGATATCCTGATTTCTTCAAGTTTTTAGCCATTATGGAAGCGCTGCTCTTCATAATTGCATCCTTCTTTGCATTTGGACATAGATTTTCAAAGCAGTTGCCTAAATACTGGAAGTGTGATTGTTGGATCCCAACATGAGACTTGTTTAGCTTTGGAGAAAACTGCCAAGTTGTCTTACAAAGTGGCTGCACATGCATCCCCCCAGGTATGAGGGAGAGTTCCTTTTGTTCCGCACTCTCTAGCAATTGGTATTGTCATATTTTTGGAGCTTAGCAGTCCTAATAGGCGAGCTGTGATAGCTTATGATTTTAATTTGTAATTCCCTAATGGTATATGATGTTGAGCTTGTTTCTTTTTCTTTTTTTTTTTTGCGGTACGCGGTCCTCTCACTGTTGTGGCATCTCCCGTTGTGGAACACAGGCTCTGGACACGCAGGCTCAGCGGCCATGGCTCACAGAACCAGCTGCTCTGCGGCACGTGGAATCTTCCTGGACCGGGGCACGAACCCGTGCCCCCCGCATCGGCAGGTGGACTCTCAACCACTGCGCCACCAGAGAAGCACTTGAGCTTGTTTCTGTATGACTTTTACTATCTGTGTATCTTTTATGGTGGGATGTCTGTTCAGATCATGCTGTTCATGTTCATGCTGAGAGGAACCCTGTCTCCTCAGGACCTGCTGGGGCTTTGGCTTCTGGAACACGTGGGGCTGAGTCCACGCTGATGGCCGGGCTTCGGAACAAGCCGGGGTCTGGTCCACACTAACAGAAGCCGGGTCTCCTCAGGACCCGCTGGGCCTTCAGCTTTGGGACACTGTGGGGTCCAGTTCATGCTGACAGTAGCCTGGTTTCCTCAGGACCTGCCGGGAGGTGATGCACTGAGGGAGAAGGTGAGGAAAAGTGGGCAGAAGGTTCCTGTGCGTGGCTGACCGCTGAGGGTGTCTGTCTTCAGAGGACCCAGGAGAGGAAGGGCTTGATGTGGAAAACTGGGTTTTTGGCCCCTTTTGTGTGTGGTGTAGATAGAGTGCAGTGTTGTTCTTTGGCGTGTGGTGTCTGGTTTTCCCAGCACCATTTATTGAGGGGACTGTCCTTTGCCTGGTGTATGTTCTTGGCTCCTTTCTTGTGAATTAACTGACCACGTACCTGTAGGTTGATTCTTGGGTTCTTTGCTCTGTTCCTCTGGTCTGTGTGACTGTTTTTGTGCCAATTCCACACTTTTTGGAGACTGTAGCTTCGTAATGTAGTGTGAAATCAGGGAGGGAGATGCCTCCAGCCCATTCTCCTTCCTCAGGGTCGTTTTGGCTCTTCTGGGTCCTTTGTGGTTCCACACACAACTTAAGATTATTTGTTCTGTTTCTATGGAAAATGTCATTGGACTTTTGGTAAGGATTGCATTGAATGTGTACATTAATTTGGCTAGACTGCATATTTGTTTTAAATTAAACAAAAATTTGGGTCACACCATATAGCATGCAGGATGCGTGATCTTAGTTCCCCAACCCGGGATCGAACCCGCACCCCCTGCAGTGGGAGCACAGAGTCCCAACGCATGGACGGCCATGGAATTCCCACTATAGAATGCATATTTTCACAGTATTCTTTTTTTTTTTTGCGGTACGCGGGCCTCTCATCGTTGTGGCCTCTCCAGTTGTGGAGCACAGGCTCCGGAAGTGCAGGCTCAGCGGCCATGGCTCACAGGCCCAGCCGCTCCGCGACATGGGGATCCTCCCGGACCGGGGCACGAGTCCGTGTCCCCTGCATCGGCAGGCGGACTCTCAACCACTGTGCCACAAGGGAAGCCCCTCCATTTATTTTCGTTTGTTCAGTGTCGTCTATCAGTGTCTTTCAGTTTTCAGCATGCTGGTCCTTCATGTCCTTGGTTAAATTTACTCCTAGTTATCTTTTTGGTTGCAACTGTAAGTGGGAGTTTTTTAAACTTCTTTTTCTGATGGTTCATTATCAGTGTATAGAATCACAAATGATTTTTGTGCATTGATTTTTCTTTTCTTTTTTTGTATCCTGCAGCTTTACTGAATTCATTTTTTAGTTGTAACAGTTTTTAGTGGTTGAATGTGGAAAACTAGAATTCAGAAATCCCACCGTTTCATCTACAGCCAGGTCATCCACAGCACCCAAGACGTAGTGGCCCCGAATATAATCTTCCCATGGTGCCTCTTGTAGTATGTGGACTCCTACAAGGGTGATTAGCATCCCCACTGTGGGTGAACTGGATCTGGGTAGGGCTTGGCCTCTATAACAGAGTTTGATGTCTGTATTTCTGGCATGGTATGACATGGTTGTTTTGATAAGTACTTTATTTTCTAGTAAATTTCAAGTGTATAAAAGACTTTAAATAGCAGTATAAAGTTTTCCACCATCACAAAATACTCCAGTTTGTTTTACCCTGTGAGAGCGGGAGGGCCACTCTCCCAGGGAACCAGCACATAACCCCAAAGTGAGGAATAATTAAGGTTTCCACATTATAATCCTATCCACAGACTCGCTTCAACTTTCACCAGCTGCCCCAGCTTTGTGGAAATATATTTTTCTATTCGAATCCAGTTTTCTCTTCTTGGAACCATCACTAGGGCTTTTCCTCACTTTAAAAACCTTGCTGGATTGAAAGTGTACAAGATGAGCATGATCTGGGTGATTTTTCTGTATGGCTTCTTTCACTTAGGATGTTTTCACTGTTTATCTGCATTGTAACATTGATCATTATTTCATTCATTTTTTCCATTGTGATTAAAAACACATAACATTTGCCATTTAAACCATTTTGTAAAAGCTTTTTAAAAAAAATATTTTCTATTCTTTGGCTGCATCGGGTCTTTGCTGCTGCATGCAGGCTTTCTCTATTTGCGGCCAGTGGGGGCTACTCTTCATTGCCGTGTGCAGGCTCCTCATTGCGGTGGCTTCTCTCGTTACGGAGCATGGGTTCTAGGCACACAGGTTTCAGTAGTTGTGGCACGAGGGCTCAATAGCTGTGGCTCACAAGCTTAGTTGCTCTGCGGCATGCAGGATCTTCCAGGACCAGCGCTTGAACCTGTGTGTCCTGCAGTTGGCAGGTGGATTCTTAACCACTGTGCCACGAGGAAAGCCCCATTTAAACCATTTGTAAGTATATAGTTGTATGGCCTTAAGTACATTCATATTGTTGTAAAAATATCCTCACCATCCGTCTCCAGAACTTTATTTTCCCCATGTGAAGCCGTAGCCATTAAACACTAACTCACCTCAACCCCTGGCAACCTTATTCTACTTTGTCTTTGGATTTGACTTATCTGGATACCTCATACTAGTGGAATCATAGAACGTTTGTCCTTTTTGTGTCTGGCTGGTTTCACTTAGCATAATGACTTCAAGGTTCATCCACATTGTAGCATGTGTGAGAATTACCTTAGTTTTAAAGGTTGAATCATATTCCATTGCGTATATACTACACTGTACTTATCCATTCATCTGTTGAAGGATGTGTTGTGTTGCTTCCACCTTTTGGCTATTGTGAATAATGTTGCTATGAATATGGGGTACAGATATCTGTTCCAGTCCTTGCTTTCTAATATTCTGGGTGTACACCCTGGAGTGGAATCAAGGGATCATGCATTTCTCATGTTTTTGAGGAGCCACCATACAGTTTTCACAGCAGCTGTATAATTTTACTTTATTCCTTTATATGACAGAATAATGCAGCTTATGGATCTACCTTATTTTGCTTATCCGTTTACCTGCTGATGGACATTTAAATCTTTCCTACCCTGGGCTATTGTGAACAGTGCTGCTATGAATAACTGGTGTACATGTTTTTGTTTGAATGCCTGTTTTCCAGTTTTTTGGTATATATCTAGGAGTGGAGTTGTTGAACCACATGGTAATTATATTTTATATTTTTGAGTAAATGCTAAAGGTTTGTACACATAGACTGCACCATTGTACATCTCCATAAGTAACATTTAAGGGTTCAAATTTCTCTACATTGTTGCCAACGTTTGTCATTTTTATTCACATATTTTAAAATTTATTTAAAATTTATTTTTATTCTAGTGTGTGTGAAGGCGCATCACACCGTGGCCTTAATTTGCATTTTCATCATGACTCCTGACATTTGACATCTTTTCATGTCCTTGTTGACCATTTGTATGTCTTGCCTGGAGAGCAGTCCATGCAAGTTATTTGTCTGTTTCAAAAATGGTATTGTTTGTCTTTTTGTTGATGAGTTGGAAAAGTCCTGGGTCCATTCTAGGTAAAGAGTCTTATGAGATATATAATGGGCCAATATTGTCTTCATTCTGTGGGCTTTTTATTTTCTGGATAGCCTCTTTTGATGCACACAGGTTTGTAATTTTGAGGAAATCCAATTTATCTATTTTTTTCTTTCATATCTTATTCTTTATTGTCAAATCTAAGAAACCATTGCTAAATTCATGGTCAGGAAGATTTAATTCCTCGGTTTATTTGAGAGTTCATTCAGTCATCTCTCGGCGCCCACTAGACCAGGTTTTAGGCCTGGGTCTGAGTCAGTGTGAGGGTTCAGCGGTCACGGTTTAGGGTTATGGGTCATCGTTGGAGAGTCATGGTAGAGGGTTGTGGTTAAAGGGTCAGGGATTAGAGTTTAGGGGTCAGTGGCGAGGGTCTAGTGGTCTGGGGCTAGGGTTGTTAGGGGGTTATGGTTAGAAGTTAGGGTAAAATTTAGAGTTAGGTTTAAGCACAATTGGCCCTCATTGTCCTCCCCTCTCCTTCTCTGTGAAGCCTCCAGAATGGGTAGGACTTGCCCAGAGTCAAACAGGAGTCAGGGAGCTGAGGTCGATAACTGATTTTCTGGTCTTCCTTCCCCCAGTCCTGGGTTCTGAGAAGAATGAACTGTCTGTTCTTGTCTAGGACTGTTTCTTATCCAACTCAGCCTCTGTCAAGGATTTGGGAGGGTGTCAGAAGTCATGCATGGTTTCCTTCTGCCCTCCTACCTGGGAAGGGTGATGCTGGCCCTACTCTGCCTGGGCAGTCCCAGGTTCCAGCACAGCCCAGACAGGAGGGCACTTAGAGGACATGTGTGGATTTATACAGGACTGGGTGCAGTGACCTGCCAGCCCCCAGATGCTGCCTTCTTGAGGGCTGCTGGGGCCCTCCTGGCACTGGAGGCATCCTTTGTCCCATCTGAGTGGGCATGAATAGATTATCAAGTCTCAGGTAGGACAGCCCTCGACCTCTGACTATCCAGGCAGGCATCGGTGGTCCTCTAGCTCAGTCCAGCCTGGGCATTGTCATGCCCTCATGTACAGCTACGGAGCTGACCATGATGCTGGGCAATTCAAGAGCTACCTGGGCAGTGTAGACATTCCTTTGAGAAGTTTCAACCACCAACATGCATGTGGCTGAGAAAAAGGCCTCCCGCTCATGGCCTCATAGGCTGCCAAGAGAGGTAGTAATCCTCTAGACATTGGAGTCTGGCCCTGACGCAACAACCATGCAGCAGACCATGGCCCTGCAATCCTCTGTCATTTCAGTTGTTAGAAACTTTTGACATGCATATTCATTAAGAATCAAAGATATGGGAGCAACTGGACCTCCCAGTGTGAGGTTTACACTGCCACTGCCATTGTCTTGGAGAGCCATATGCATCCATGTGGCCTCTGGAAAGCCTGCCAATTATGGGTTCCATGGCATGGAATAATTCTCGAGCCTCCCGTTACTTCATTGCACAAGTGTCCTTACCACCCTAGCATTTGGTTTCTTCCTCTTAGTAAAGGAGAGAGAAGAAACTGGAAAAGGAGCAGTATTGTGTTTCAGGGATGGGCAATTAATATGGCCAGGGAGATGGCATAACTCAGGGCTCCCACCTCTCAGGGGCAGGAATGAAGTCTGTGTGTCTTCTGAGGGCACATGGGCTGTTCTGGGCCAGCCTCTGAGATGTGAGGACCTGATGCCCAAGGAAAGAGACTTGAGTTTACCACCACCAATGATCCTGACTTTTCAGCAAGTGAAAGAACTTTTTGCAGTCTTGGGAGGGACAGTAAGAGCACTGGATGAGTCACTGCAGCCCTTGACCCTAAGTGAACCCCTTTCTTTCTTTTGTGTCAGATTCTGTGCTGTGCAGTGAGCTGTCATTGACATAGAATCTGTTGCTTTCTCCCAGCCAGCATCTGTTCTCAGGCCCAAGTGTCTCAGTTTTGCTTTGGGAATTACATGTCACCTGCTTCCAGTCCAAACAGTTGCAGAAGGATGACCCCATATTCCACCCAGCTCGAAGATGGGTTTACAACCCACATCTAGCCAGTCCCATTTTCCATCTTCTGGTGATCGGTCAAGGATGAGAATGCAACCCAAGCCAGATCAAAGGCATTTAAAACCATGACTTTCTTGGAATCCAAGAAAAGGAGAAACTCTTTCTCGGAAAATGGTTGGTGAGTGGTTGTCAGCCTAGAACTGCTGTTGGCCCAAGTGCAGTGAGAGAGACTGTGCCTATGAATGGGGTCCCCCAAAGGCACTGAGCGGGACAAAGATTTGGAGAGAAGCAAGGTCACACTGAGACAGTGTGAGCCCTTGGACCTGCCAGGTCCAAACCCATTCTTCAACTTGCCACTTGTAAGTATTAATGTATTTCTACCCTTACAATAAGTACTAATTTATTTTACTTCCGTAAGTGTGTCCAGTCACTGGGAAAAGAAAAAGTCCTGGTTGATACATCTGAGTCAATAATTCCTGACCCTTCCTCAGGTGTCCTCACTGGGTAGGCGTGGCTGGGGTAGGTGAAGACACTGGGTGGGGTCATAAACTAGGGGAGCTGGCAAACAGTTCTGTCCCTGCTCCTTCCCTGTCCCGGGAGAGGGAAAGCCTGGAACAGTGATAGGACAGCCAGTAGGGGAAGAGGTTCCTCAGTGGTTAATTGGCCTTTTTGTGTTTTCCTTCATTTAGGGTCCATTTTGATAATGTGTTTTTACAAAGAAATCCCCCTTTTCCTCTAGATTTCCAGTTTGTTACAGTAGGTTTCTCTTAGTTTGACGTTTAATTTTTCCTGTCTAATTTTCTACAGAATCATGACAAATAACGAACAATATACTGATACTTTACTATTAACTGAAGTCTCTATTCATGTTCCCTTTGTTATACCTTTCCTTGTTCCAGGGTCTCAGAGGACATGGGGTCATCATGTCTGTTTAGTCTCTTCTGGGCTCTGACAGTTGCTCAGATTCTCCTTGTTTCCATGACCTTGACAGCGTGGAGGAGGGCTGCTCAGGTATTGTATAGACTGCCGGGCGCTGGGATTTGCTTAGTGGTTTTGTCGTGGTTAGACTTGGCTTTGAAAAAGCAGACCACAGATGTGAAGTGCTTCCTCTTCACTATATATCAAGAGGACAGGCTCTTAAGGGAACTTCTCCCTTATATTCTTAACTTTGGTCACCTAGCTGAGGTAATGTTTGTCAGGTTTTCCCACAGTGAGGTTAATTTTTTCCCATGTCCATCCTGTGTGTCTTGTGTAGGAGACAGTCATAATGCAGAAGCCACACTTGAGGAGAGAGGGGTTAGCTTCACATCCTTGATGGACAGCTGACTTGCTATATACATTGTTTAGAAGCTTTCTGCATAGGAGATTTCTATTTAATACCATTCATCAAAAACTATGTAATTTATTTATACCAGTTTGGACACGTGAATAATTATTGTAAACTTTTGGTTATAATCCAGCACTACATTATTAGACTGCTTAGTTAATTCTTGCTTTGGCTGTTGAGAGCTTCTTCCATTTGTTCTTGTTTTCATTTTACATATTTTTTCTCTTGTGAGTTTAAAAAAATTTTTGGTACTTCTTTACTTTCTGATACTTTAAGATTATCCTGCTTCATATATTTACTGTCTCAGTCCTACCATCAGCCCTTTCTTCAAAGAGCCCTTGTTCCTTTTATTAGAGAATGGTATTAAAAACTTACATGTGGGAGCTAAATATGCTCAGCTGACAGTACATAGAAATATATGCATGTATCCCAGCCTATGCATATACACATAATTACAAAGATTTTCATGTGGAACTATGTGTAGGCTAAAGATAGTTTATACTGATATCTCCAAGCGGATCTGTTATGACATGGATATTGTAACCGTCTCCCTTTGTTTGACTGTAACATCCAACTCCAGTGGTAAGAAACCTGGCTTCCACCATTTGTCATTTATTAAATTCAGTGCTTGTTCCATTTGATGACTGATATAGTAGTTTCAGTAGTTTTCCTCATGGGAAAGAACATAGAGTCCACTGTGTATGTATGGCACATTTTGTCTTTGGCCTAAAGATTCTGTACATTTCCAAAGTTAACTTAGGTCAGCCTATTTGTCCCACTACCAACTGTGAGTTTTTTCATACATTTCTGAATCAGTTAGATTCTTTGTTACATTTTGTATCCCAGTCTTTGACACTCTCATATTCTAAGTAGCTAAGTTTGAATAGATTGTAAATTACTTGTTGGGTTGTGAAAATCTGTGGGTATAGCCAAATGCAGTGACAGGTATTTACCACTGAAGTATCATATGGACTATTTCAACCACATATTCTGTAAACTGTTTACCATGTCAGTTTTGCCTTTTCTAGAATGTCATATAAATGAGGTCATACACTGTGTAGCACTTCAGAGTGAATTCTTTCACTTAGCAATGTAAGTGTTAGATGCATGTAATATTTTTTTTTGGGGGGGGCACGGGTTGATGATCCATTCCTTTATATCTCTGAATACTATTGCATTGCATGTATATGAGAGGAAAAATAATTTTCCCTCTACACGTCTATGTTCTTTATTGAGATCTCCCTTGTAATGAAAAAGAGACGAACTGGAGAAAACAATCAGAAGTTTAATATATACCATGCGTACCTCCTGTATACTTGAAAGATACCCAGGAAAACTGAGTCACTCCCTGAAATGGCCCAAGCCGTTACCTTAAATACTTCTGCTGAGAACAAAAAAAAAGATGTTAGGGAATGGAGACAGCCATTTAAGGGATATTATTAGGCAAAGCCCAGTAAACAAGGGTAAAGTTGTTACACAGATTTACATCCAGGCCTATTTCATTGACAAGCTTTTTTTTTTTTTAAAAAAAAATTTATTTATTTGGCTGCATCGGGTCTTAGTTGCAGCCTGTGGAATCTTTAGTTGCGGCATGCGGGCTCTTAATTGCAGCATGCGGGATCTAGTTCCCTGACCAGGGATTGAACCCTGGTCCCCTGCATTGGGAACATGGGATGTTAACCACTGGACCAGCAGGGAAGTCCCAACAAGCTTTTCTTGATATTTAGTCATCATTCAATTCCTGGTCCAGAGAGGGACATACCCTTACAAATGGAGATATCCTTAATAAATGTAAATTTACCTACTAAAAGGGCATTTTCTACTTGGTTTTGAAAGATTCTCCTGGGTCTGCTGTTTCTTAATCAGTCCAAAATAATCCTTTTGTCAAATGGGCATATTTTGGGGTGGTGTATTCTGCTCCCCTTGACATGTATGTGCCCTAATTTTCTTATGAATTCATCTACAGAAGGACATCCTGATATCTTTAAGTTTTTAACCATTATGAATAGAGCTGCTGTGCATTACTTGATGCTAGTTTTGGTTTGAATACAGTTTTTCAAAGCAGTTGTCTAAATACAAGAGGTACACTTCTTGGATCCTAAGGTGAGACTTTTTGATTTGGAAAAATCTGCCAAACTGTCTTTTGAAGTTGGTTGTACATGCATTCCACCAGCATCTTGAGTTTATTCTTGTATGCTTATTTACTGCCTGTTTATCTTCTTGGGCCAGGTGTGTGCTTCAATCTTTACCAGATTTTAATAGCATTGTTGGCATAATTTGAGTACAAATCCTTTATCAGATATGTGTTTTGGAAATAGTTTCTTGCAGTCTGTGGTTTGTCTTCTGGTTTTCTGAATAAGGTCACCAGACCCAAAGTCATGTAGATTATCATTTTTTTTTCCTAGGATTTTTATAGTTTGGTAATTTAAATTTGTCTATGGGCATTTTGAGTGAATTTTGGTTTAAGTTGTAAAGTTTGTGTCTACATTCATTTCATTACATATGGTTTGTAATTAATTGCTCCTTAACCATCTTTTGAGAAGATACAGTGAGATACTTGGCTCCATTTCAGTTTGGATTTCCAAACTTAGTATAAACAGCAGAACTGCCTCCCGGATGAGGCCTCTGGGTTTGTGAGTGCGGCACTCCCGGCATTTTTCTCGCATCCCACAGGGGGCGCCGAACCCACCTGTGTGACCCTGGGGGCACAGGTGCACCCTGCCCACAGACTTTGCTCTGTGACAAGCAGACAGGAGCTTTGTCTCCTGTCAGGGACTAGGTTTCTGGACCATGAGGCATTGTCCACACTGACAGGAGCTGGGTTTTCTCAGGAACCATTGGTGAGGAGACTCCACAAGAGGAAAAAATGAGCAAGTGTGGAGAATCTTCCTGTGCAGCTGACTGCTGGCTGGGTGGGGTGCATCTTCAGGGGACTCAGGAGAGAAAGGGTTTAATGTGGAATACTGTGCACTTTTAGTTAGTTTTATGTGCAGTGTAGATGGTGACCAGTGTCATTCTTTGGAGACTGGTGTCTACTTTTTCTGGCACTGTCTGTTGATTGCTTTAGGTAGAATAAACTTTTTTTTTTTACATCTTTATTGGAGTATAATTGCTTTACAGTGGTGTTTTAGATTCTGCTTTATAACAAGGTGAATCAGTTATACATATGTTCCCATATCTCTTCCCTCTTGCATCTCCCTCCCTCCCA
>NW_020175499.1:32073-61694 GCF_003031525.2 Neophocaena asiaeorientalis asiaeorientalis
TACAGGTCTTTTATCTCCTTAGGTAGGTTTATTCCTAGATATTTTATTCTTTTTGTTGCAATGGTAAATGGGAGTGTTTTCTTGATTTTACTTTCAGATGTTTTCATCATTAGTGTGTAGGAATACCAGAGACTTCTGTTCATTAATTTTGTATCCTGCTGCTTTACCAAATTCATTGATTAGCTCTAGTGGTTTTCTGGTAGCATCTTTAGGATTCTCTATGTATAGTATCATGTCATTTGCAAACAATGACAGCTTTATTTCTTATTTCATTCTTTTTTTCTTTATTCTGCTCTGCAGTAGTTGTTTCCACTGTTTTATCTTCTAGGTCACTTATCCGTTCTTCTGCCTCAGTTATTCTGCTATTGATCCCATCTAGAGTATTTTTAATTTCATTTATTGTGTTGTTCATCATTGCTTGTTTCCTATTTAGTTCTTCTAGGTCCTTGTTAACTGTTTCTTGCATTTTCTCTATTCTATTTCCAAGATTTTGGATCATCTTTACTATCATTTTTCTGAATTCTTTTTCAGGTAGACTGCCTATTTCCTCTTCATTTGTTAGGTCTGGTGGGTTTTTATCTTGCTCCTTCATCTGCTGTGTGTTTTTCTGTCTTCTCATGTTGCTTATCTTACTGTGTTTGGGGTCTCCATTTTGCAGCCTGCAGGTTCGTAGTTCCCGTTGTTTTTGGTGTCTGTCCCCAGTGGCTAAAGTTTGTTCAGTGGGTTGTGTAGGCTTCCTGGTGGAGGGGACTAGTGGCTGTGTTGTGGTGGATGAGGCTGGATCTTGTCTTTCTGGTGGGCAGGTCCATGTCTGGTGGTGTGTTTTGGAGTGTCTGTGGACTTACTATGATTTTAGGCAGCCTCTCTGCTGATGGATGGGGTTGTGTTTCCGTCTTGCTAGTTTTTTAGCATAGGGTGTCCAGCCCTGTAGCTTGCTGGTCATTGAGTGAAGCTGGGTGTTGGTATTGAGATGGAGATCTCTGGGAGATTTTCACCGTTTGATATTACATGGAGTTGGGAGATCTCTTGTGGACCAGTGTCCTGAAGTTGGCTCTCTCACCTCAGAGGCGCATCACTGACTCCTGGCTGCAGCACCAAGAGCCTTTCATCCACATGGCTCAGAATAAAAGGGAGAAAAAGTGGAAAGAAAGAAAGAAAGAGGACAATAGAAAATAAAATAAATTAAGGTAAAATAAAATTATTAAAAATAATTATTAAGAAAAATTTTTGAGAAAGTAGAAAAAACAAACAAAAAGGACAGAACCCTGGGACAAATGGTGAAAGCAAAGGTATACAGACAAAATCTCACACAGAAGCATATACATACACACAAAAAGAGGAAAAGGGGAAAAAATCATAAATCTTGCTCTCAAAGTCCACCTCTTCAATTTGGGATGATTCGTTGTCTATTCAGGTATTCCACAGATGCAGGGTAATCAAGTTGATCGTGGAGCTTTAATCTTCTGCTTCTGAGACTACTGGGAGAGATTTCCCTTTCTCTTCTTTTTTCGCACAGCTCCCGGGGCTCAGCTTTGGATTTGGCCCACCTCTGCATGTAGGTCGCCAGAGGGCGTCTGTTTTTCGCTCAGACAGGATGGGGTTAAAGGAGCCGCTGACTGGGGGGCTAGGTTCACTCAGGCCGTGGGGGAGAGAGGGGCATGGAGTGCTGCGCGGTCCTGCAGTGGCAGAGGCCGCCATGACGCTGCACCAGCCTGAGGAGCGCTGTGCATTCTCCTGGGGAAGTTGTCCCTGGATCCCAGGACCCTGGCAGTGGCGGGCTGCACAGGCTCCCCGGAAGGGGGGTGTGGATAGTGACCTGTGCTCGCACACAAGCTTCTTGGTGGTGGCAGCAGCAGCCTTAGTGTCTCATGCCCTTCTCTGGGGTTCGCGCTGTTAGCCGCGGCTCGCGTCCATCCCTGGAGCTCCTTTAAGCAGTGCTCTGAATCCCCTCTCCTCGCGCACCAGGAAACAAATAGCGAAGCAAAAGTCTCTTGCCTCTTCGGCAGGTCCAGAGTTTTCCCCGGACCCCCGAGTAGCTGTGGTGCACTAGTCCTCTGCAGGCTGTGTTCATGCTGCCAACCCCAGTCCTCTCCCTGCACTCCGATCGAAGCCCGAGCCTCCGCTCCCAGCCCCGCCCGCCCAGGCCGGGGAGCAGACAAGCCTATTGGGCTGGTGAGTGCCGGTCGGCACCGATCCTCCGTGTGGGAATCTCTCCGCTTTGCCTTCCGCACCCCTGTGGCTGCAGTCTCCTCCACAGCCCTGAAACTTTCCCCCTCCACCACCCACAGTCTCCACCCGCGAAGGGGCTTCCTAGTGTGTGGAAACCTTTCCTCCTTCACAGCTCCCTCCCACTGGTGCAGGGCCTGTCCCTATTCTTTTGTCTGTTTATTTATTTATTTTGTCTTACCCAGGTACGTTGGGAGTTTCTTGCCTTTTGGGAGGTCTGAGGTCTTCTGTCAGCGTTCAGTAGGTGTTCTGTATCAGTTGTTCCATGTGTAGATGTATTTCTGGTGTATCTGTGGGGAGGAAGGTGATCTCCGCATCTTACTCTTCTGCCATCCTCCCCCTATCCCAAACATTTTAATAATAGTAATTTTTTCTGATGCATGAGCATGGAGTATTGTTTTCTATTGTGTCTTCAGTTTCTTTATCAATGCTTTATAGTTTAGTGAGTATAGGTCTTTCATGTCCTTGGTTAAATTTATTGCTAAATAGTTCGTTCTGTTCGATGGAATTGTAAATGGGATTGTTTTCTTAATTTTTCTTGCTGGTGGTTCATTATTAGTGTATAGAAACAAAACTGATTTGTGTATATTGATCCATATTTTGCAACTTTACTGAATTTATTTTTTAGCATAATTTTTGAAGTAATTTGAAAAATTGCAATACTAAAATCTCACAGTTTCTACTGCACCCCAGGTAATCCACAGGACCCAAGAGATGGTAGCTACTAATATATTCTTCCCACGGTGCCTCTTCATACCACGCGTACTCCGACAAGGGAAATACGTGTCACAACTTTGGTTGAACATGGTCTGGGTAAGTCTTAGCCTCTATAACAAAATTTGATGTCCGTCTTATCTGATTTTCTGGCATGATACTGACATGGTTGTCTAGAAAAGTAATTTACTTTCCAGTAATTTAAAATGTACCGAAAAGTTGCAATAATGGCAAAAAGTACTCACATTTGCCACTTCACACAAAATGCTCAGTGTGTTTTGCCCAAGGAACCAGCACATAACCCCTAAATGAAGAAATCCTGATGTCCACATTATAATTTAATACTCAGCGCCACTTCAACTTTCACCTACTGTCCCAACTGTATGAAAATGTCTTTTTCCATCCGGATCCAGTTTTCTTTTTCTGGAACCATTACTGAGTTTCTCCCTCATTTGGACAACCTTGATGGATTTGAAGCACACAAGATGAGTATGGGATCTAGGTGGCCTTTTCTGTATGACTTTTTTCACTAAGAATGTTTTTAATGATCATTTATGTAACAAATATCAGCACTGCACTTTTTTTCATTGTCATTAAAAATACAAAACACGACTTTAGCATTTAATTCACTTTACGTATACAGTTTTGTGGTATTAACTACCTTCATATAGTTGCACAAACAAGTTAACTAACATGTGTACCTCCTGTGTGCATGGCAGATACCCAGGAAATTGAGTAACACCCTGAAACGCCCAAGACATCAACTTAAATACTGTCTTCATTTAAAAGGCGAAAAAAGGAAGGCTGTAGTTGTTTGTCTACATTGATTTGATTGTATATGGTTTCCAATTGATGTTGTATAACTAGTTGTGGAGAAGTCATGGGATAGGTGGCTTCATTTCAGTTTGAATTTCCAAATTTAGTGGATTCTGCAGTCTTGATACAAGGTTTACAAACTTCATATTGGATCAGGACATCCCATGGTGTAACTCGTATTCATAGTTTGTTCAACAATTAAGTTCTGTGTGATACGAGTTCATCCCGGAGTAATCCAGGTTAGTTTCTGTTATACATTTGTCCCAGGATGAAAAGGCAAGAGAAATAAGACCTAATTTATAAAAGTGCCTTCAAACTAATTGATATTAAAGTATAGTTGACCTACAATGTTGTGTTAATTTCTACTGTACAGCAAAGTAATTCATATATACAAACATACATATATACATATTTTTCATATTCTTTTCCATTATGGTTAATTACAGGGTATTGAATACAGTTCCCTGTGCTGTGCAGGAAGACCTTGTCTATCCATTCAATATATAATAATTTTCATCTACTAATCCCCAACTCCCAATCCATCCCTCTCCGCTGTCTTCCCCTTGACAACCACAGGTCTGTTTTCTATATTTGTGAGTGTGTTTTTGTTCTGTAGATAGGTTCATTTGGGTCTCATTTTATAATCCACATATAAGTGATATCACATGGTATTTGTTGTTCTCTGTCTGACTTACTTCACTTTGTATGATAATCTCTAGGTCCATCCATGTAGCTGCAGATGGCATTATTTCATTCTGTTTTATGGCTGAGTAATATTCCATTGTATATATGTACCACATCTTCAATATCCATTCATCTATTGAGGGACATTCAGGTTGCTTCAATGTCTTGGCTATTGCGAAGAGTGCTGCTGTGAATGCTTGGGTGTACGTATCTTTTTGAATTATAGTTTTGTCTGGATGTGTGCCCAGGATTGAGATTGCTGGTTCATATGGTAATTCTATTTTTAGTTTTTGAGGAACCTCCATACTGTTTTCCATAGCGGCTGCATCAATTTACATTCCCACCAGTAGTGTAGGAGGGTTCCCTTTTCTCCACACCCCTTCCAGCATTTATATCGAGACATTTTAATGATGGCCATTTTGACCACTACAAGGTGATAACTCACTGTAGTTTTGATTTGCATTCTCTAATAATTAGCAATGTGGAATGTCTTTTCAGGTGTCTATTGGCTATCTGTATGTCTTTGGAGAAATGTCTATTTACACCTTCTGGCTATTTTTTTTCTTTTTTGAGTTGTATGGGGTGTTTGTATGTTTTAGAACTAAACCCTTGTTGGTCACATCATTTACACGTATTTTCTCCCAAACAGCACAGGTTCTGGAACAACTGGATACCCACATGCAGAAGAGTAAAGTTGGACCCTTACCTCCCCCCACCCCATATAAAGAATCAATGCAAAATGGACCAAAGGCCTAGATGCAAGAGCCAAAATTATAAAACTCCTAGAAGAAAATATGGGAGTAAATCTTCATGACCTTGGATTTGGTCATGATTTCTTAGATCTACCAAAGGCACAAGCAACAAAAGACAAAATAGATGAATTGGACTTCCTCAAGATGACAAACAATTGTGTATAAAAGGAGAAAGGAGTAAGATAATCCACAATCCAAAATGGCCCAAGATGTTTGCAAACCATGTATCTGATAAAGGACTGTAGCCCAGCAGCCAAGCCTCTGGTGGTCCATTTGAGTGTCTCTGCTGTCCCTGCCGTCCTCGGTGATCAGGGGATTTCAGGCCCCACAGCACCCGAGGGGTGGACACGGGTCATCCTCACACCCTCAGGGAGTGAGTGCTGGATGGTTTTGAGCCCAGATGCACTCCCATTACTGCCCTCAAAGGCTGAAGGCTTCAGCATGCCTCCAGAAGGACACAGAGTATTTGCAAGTCTTTGAGAACCAAGGGGACAGTCTTCACTTTTCTGAAAGGGCATCTTATTATTTCACAGCATGACCATTTTCAATCTGGCTCTCAGGGTTACCCTCCCACCTCCCTGATTTCTCTGAGAGTGGCCATGTGGTTTTGGTTGTCCCCAGTCCCCACACCAGGTGGCAAGGCCAGTGGGGCCAGACCCTGGTGGTCCTTACCTTTGCTGGAGACTAACCCAGACTCTCTGCCTACGATTGAACGTGGACGCCACTGCTTTTCCCCGTCACTGATTCTCATCTCCTCCTCTGTCTCTCTTCCTCTTGCTTTTCAGTGTCAGATTTACCTGACGGTCACCACTCACAGCTCCTGCAGAGCCCGGAGATTTCTCCTGGAAGGAAAGGTTCTGGAAAATCAGAGGGATAAATAAAGGATGCAGCTGATTCCCGCCTTGTGATGACGCCCAAGAGGTTGAGGAGAGTGAGTGTTTTCTCATTAGAATTTTAAATCCTCCAAGTAATAGATCATTGGGGGGGCCTCCAGTGTTCTGCTCATTCTAAGAATGCCATTCCTGGATTTTAATGCGGTAAATACTTTATATTATAAATATGCAGAGGAGGGTATCCATTCAAAAATGTTAGAGGTAACTCCAAGGGATTTACAATGAACAAAGACACAGAACCCTGTGTGCAGACGCTGGCTGTGAGGCTCCTACCCTGAGCCACAGTCCCCTGGAGGGCTGAGTGGCCATGACTCTCCTCCCGCAGGTAAGCCTACACAGGCACATCCCACACGGGACCACTGTATCGCAGAATCTTAGAGTGGCCGATGGCAGGCAGCTGGCTAGAGATGCGGACATGAGAAAACTGCCCAGCAGCCTGGGACAACCCCGGCGTGAGGCCTTAGGCAGGCCATTGTCAGAACCTCAGAGATAACTTGAAGAGAGTTCAGGCTGTTAAGGACATCGTCAGAGATGCACTTAGGGACATATTCAGGGCCTTACTTATGGACAGGATCAGGGCATTTTTTAATGACAGCTTAGACTATAAGGGACAGCATCATGGCCTAAGTTAGGGACTGTGTCAGTGCTTCACTTAGAGATAACGTGAGAGCCTTAGTTAGACACAGTTCAGGCTGTTACTTAGGGATATCTTCAGGGCCTTAGGGCCAGCATCATGGCCATAATTAGAAACAGTGTCAGGATGTTAGTTAGGGCCCAAACTAGGGTGTTAGTTAGGGAAAGAGTCAGGTGATTAGTTACAGACAGTGTCAGGGTTTTAGGTAGGGAGAGCGGCAAGTCCTTAGTTAAGAAGAGTGTCGGGGCCTCACTTAGGGGCAGCCTCAGGATGTTAGTTAGGGAGAGTCAGGACATTAGAATTTCAGATTCTGAGGTAGAGACAGCATCAGGACCTTAGTTAAGGACAGCGTCAGAGACTTACCTAGGGACATCTTCAGGGCCTTAGTTATGGACAGGATCAGGGTGATACTGAGGAAAACCTAAGCGTATTAGGGACATCTTCAGGGTCTCAATTAGCGATAGCATCAGGGTATTAGGGAAAGAGTCAGGCCATTACTATAGATAGTGTCAGTGTCTTACATAGAGAGAGCATCAGGGCCTTAGTTAAGGACAGCGTCAGAGACATACTTAGAGACATATTCAGGGCCTTAGTTATGGACAGGGTCAGGGTGTTATTGAGAGATATATGAGGCTATTAGGGACAGCATCAGTGTTTTAGGGAAAGAGTCGGCCGTTATTATAGACAGTGGCAGTGCCTCAGGTAGAGACATCATCACAGCCTTAGGAAGAGGGTCAGGGCCTTGGTTAGGGACAGGGTCTGGACAACAGTAAGGGACATCTAAGTCTATTAGGGACATCGTCAGGGCCGTAGATAGGGTCAGCATCAGGGGTGTAGTTAGGACCAGTGTCAGGGCGTTATTTAGGGACTAAATTAGGAAGTTAGTTACAGAAAAAGCCAGAAAATTAGTTACAGACAGTGTCAGCTTCTCAGGTAGAGACTTCAAGGTCTAAGTGAGAGTATCAGCATCTCAAGTAGGAGCTGCATCAGGCCATTACTTACAGACAGTGTCAAGGCCTTAATTAGGGAGAGTGTCAGGGCCTCAGAGAAAAACTTGAGGGCCTTAGTAAGAGACACTTCAGATCTGTCATGGCCTCAGTTAAAGATAACTTGAGGGTCTTAGTTCGAGATAGTGTCAGGGCCTTAGTTATGGACATCTTTAGGGCCTCAGTTAGAGGTAATTTGAGGTCCTTAGTAAGAGAAATTTTGGGTCATTAGTGACATCGTCTGGACCTTCGTGCCGTCTTCAGTACATCATTTATGGGCCGCATCAGGGCATTAATGAAGGACAGCTCAAGTTATTAGGGACCGTGTCAGGGTCTTAGTTAGGGAATGTTGCAGGAGCAACCGTGTCAGGGTCTTAGTTAAGGAATGTGTCAGGACCTTTGCTAGGGCAAGAGTGAGGCCAGTAGTTAAAGACAGACTCAGGGCCTTAGTCAGAGACAGCCTCAGTCCTTAATTAGGGAGAGTGTCAGGGCCTCAGTTAAAGATAAGTTGAGGGCCTTTGTTAAGGACAGCCTCTAGGCCTCAGTTAGAGACAGGTTCACGGGCTCGGAACTAAATTTAGGGTCTTTGTTGGGGACAACATCAGGGATTTAGTTAGCATAAGAGACTCGACATTAGCTAAAGACAAGGTTAGGTTAAGGTCTAGGAACAGCGTCAGGAAATGATGTAGGGATAGTGTCAAGACCATAGCTACTTAGAGCATCAGTGCCTAATTCAGAACCAGTGTCAGGGCTTCAGGTAGGGACAGCGTCAGAGCCTGACTTAGGGAGAGTGACAGGGACTGAGTGAGGCCTAGAGTCAGGGCCTTAGCTGGGGACAGTATCAGGGCATGACTTAGGAGCAGCATAAGGGCCTCCGTAGGAACAGCCTAAGGGGTTTAATAAAGACATTCTCAGGGCCTGTGTGAGAGACAGCCTCACAGCCTCACGTAGGGACAGCATCAAGGCTTACTTTGGGACAGTTTCAGGACCTTAATAAAACATGGGCCAGGATATAATAAGCTCAGGTTACTGTCAGGACTGTAAATATTGACGGCAGCAGTGCCTTAGATAGGGACAGTGTCAAGGCCTTAGATAGGACCAGCGTCTGTGTCTCTGTTAGGTACCGTGTCAGGGCCTGTGTTAGCAAGAGTGTTAGGGCCATAGTTAGGGACAGTGTCAGGGCCGGATTTAGGATGAGCATCTAGACCTTAGTTAGGGACAGTGTCACGGCCTTGGGACTAAATTCATGTCCTGAGGTATTCACAGCATAAGGGCTTCAGTTAGCATAAGAGGCAGAACAGTTGCTAGGGACAGGCTTAGGGTAAAGTTTAGGGATAGTGTCAGGAAATGACCTAGGGATGCTGTCAAAACCTTAGTCACTGAGAGTATCAGGGCCTTAATTAGAACCAGTGTCAGGGCTTCAGGTAAAGACAGCATCAGAGCCTGACTTAGAGAGAGCCACAGGGACTGAGTGAGTCCTAGCGTCACACCCTTAGCTGGGGACACTGTCAGGGCACGATGTAGGAGCTGCATCAGGGCCTTTGTTGGGTCAGCAATAGGGTCTTAGTTAAAGCCATGATCAGGGCATCAGATGGTCAGAACTTCAAGGCCTGAGTTAGGGATAGCTTCAGGGCCTAAGTTAGGCACAGCCTCAGTCCTTCACTTAGGGATAGAGACAGGGCTTTCTTAGGGATAGTGTCAGGAACTTGGTTAGAAATGGGTCCGATTCTGATCTCAGGATAGTGTCCGAATTTTAGTTATTGCCGGCAGCAGGACCTATATTAGGGACAATTTCCAGGCCATAGTTAGAAACAGTGGCAGGGCCTAGTTACTACAAGTCTGGGCCCTATTTACAGAGAGCATTAGGGCTGCTGTGAGGATAAGAGGCAGGAAATTAGCTCGGGACAGAGTCAGGTTCCAGGCCAGGGATAGTGTGAACACCTTATTTATTGAGAGCATCAGGGCCTTACTTAGGACCAGTGTCAGGGCCTTAATCAGGACCAGTGTCAGGGCTTGATGTAGGGATAGCATCAGAGCCTAACTAAGGTATGGCACCAGGGCCTAAGTGAGGCCTATCTTTAGGTCCTGAGTGAGGGACAGTGTCAGGGCATGACATAGGAGTTGTATAAGGCCCTCTGTACGATCAGCATTAGGGTCTTCATTAAAGATATTCTCAGGGCCTCTGATAGGGACAGCCTCAGGGCCTCACTTAGGGACAGCGACAGGGCTTACTGTGGGACATTTTCAGGACCTTGGTAAGACATGGGTCAGGATCTTAGCTCAGGATAATGTCAGGACTTTAGATATTGACAGCAGCAGGGCCTTATTAGTTAGACACAGTGTCAGGGCCTGAGTTAGGCAAATCATAACGACATCAGTTAGGATAAGAGGCAAGACTGTTGCCCTAAATGCTGGGTTCCCCACATTTCCTGATGTGTGCCCAGTGGTGCCAGGACACCGTTCCAGGTTCACATCCCCATGGGGATATGGGCCTTCTGCTCTGAGGTCCCAACGGCTGGCAGGCTCACACTTTCATTGTGTGGGGCGATCTGTTGTGAGTTCACTCTGGCCTGGATCCAATAGCCTCTGTGCCCTGGGCTGCCAGCTTGGGGGTTCCAACTGCTGGATTCCTCAACTTTTCTATTCCATGGGCCCTCTGTTGTGAGGCTCCTCCTGCCTGCCTCACTCCCAGCCCCTTGGTGAAGTTGTTTCTCGGGTTTGAGGCCACATGTGCTGGGTTCCTCACCTTTCGATGATGTGAATGTGCCCACTGGTGTGAAGACACTCCTGCGTGGTTACAGTCCCCTTGGTGATGTGGGCCCTCTGGTGAGAGTCTGATCCTGCCTGGGTTCCTCACAGTTCTGTGAGGTGGGTCCTCTACTGTGAGGTCACTCCTGCCTGGCACACGTCGCCTTGGCTTCGTGGGCCCGCTGGTGTCTGTTGGAGCCTGCTGGGAGCCTCCTCCCCTCTGTGGTGAGGGCCTCTCTGGCGTCAGGCCCTAACTGCTGACCTCCCCACATTTCATGATGTGCGCCCAGTGGTGCCAGGACACCCCTGCCATGTTCCTATCCCCATGGGGATGTGGGACTTCTGCTCTGAGGTCCCAACGGCTGGGCTGCTCACATTTTCATGGTGTCTGTCCCTCTGGTGTGAGTTCAAGGCGGCCTGGATCCCATAGCCTCGGTGCTCTGGGCCTCCTGCTGGGGATTTCCAACTGCTGGAATCCTCACCTTTTCTATTCCATGGGCCCTCTTTTTGGAGTCTCCTCCTGCCTGCCTCACTCCCAGCCCCGTGATGATGTGGGTCCTCTGGGTTGAGGCCACATGGGATGGTTCTGTTGCCTTTCGATGATGTGGATGTGGATCCATTGGTGTGAGGACACTCCTGCCTGGTTCCCATCCCCTTGGTGATGTGGGACCTCTGGTGAGAGTCTGATCCTGCTTGGGTTCCTCACCATTCTGTGAGGTAGGCTCTCTGCTGTGAGGTCACGCTTGCCTGGCACACGTCACCTTGGCAACGTGGGCCCTCTGGTGTCAGATGGAGCCTGCTGGGAGCCTCCTTCCCTCGGTGATTACGGCCGCTCTGGCGTCAGGCCCTAACTGCTGGGCTCCTCCACATTTCCTGATGTGCGCCCAGTGTTCCCAGGAAACGCCTGCCAGATTCTGATCCGCCTGGGGATGTGGGCCTTCTACTCTGAGGTTCCAACGGCTGGTTGCTCACACTTTCATGGTGTGGGGCCCTCTGTTGTGAGTTCACTGCGGCCTGAAACCCATAGCCTCAGTGCTCCGGGCCGTCGGCTGGGGGGTTCCAACTGCAGGATTCCTCACCTTTTCTATTCCATGGGCCCTCTTTTTGGAGTCTCCTCCTGCCTGCCTCACTCCCAGCCTCTTGGTGATGTGGGTCCTCCGGTTTGAAGCCACATGTGCTGGGTTCCTCACCTTTCGATGATGTTGCCCCACTGGTGTGAGGACACTCCTGCCTGGTTCCCATTCCCTTGGTGATGTGGGCCCTCTGGTGAGAGTTTCATCCTGCCTGTGTTCCTCACCGTTATGTGACATGGGCCCTCTGATGTGAGGTCACTCCTGCCTGGCTGGCACCCGTTGCCTTGGTGATTTGGGCCCTCTGGTGTCAGTTGGCGCCTGCTGGGAGCCTCCTCCCCTCGACGATGATGGCTCTATGGCATCAGGCCCTCCCTGCTGGGCTCCCCACATTTTCTGATGTGCGCCCAGTGGTGCGAGGTCGCTCCTGCCAGTTTCCCATCCCCATGGGGAAGTTGGCCTTCTGCCCTGTGGTCCCAAATGCTGGGTTGCTCACAGTTTCACGATGTCGTCCGGCTGGTGTGAGTTCACTCCGGCCTGGATTCCATAGCCTCGGTGCTCTGGGCCGCCTGCTAGGAGGTTCCAACTGCTGGATTCCTCAACTTTTTTATTCTATGGGCCCTCTGTTGTGAGGCTACTCCTGCCTGCCTCACTCCTAGCCCCTTGGTGATGTGTGTCCTCCAGTTTGAGGCCACATGTGCCGGGTTCCTCACCTTTCGATGATGTGGCCCCACTGGTGTGAGGACACGCCTGCCTGCTTCCCATCCCCTTGGTGATGTGGGCCCTCTGGTGAGAATCTGATCCTGGCTGGGTTCCTCACCGTTCTGTGAGGTGGCCCCTCTGCTGTTAGGTCAATCCTGCCTGGATGGCACACTTCGCCTTGGGGACGTGGGCCCTCTCGTGTCAGTTGGAGCCTACTGGGTGCCTCCTCCCCTCGGTGATGAGGGCCCTGTGGCGTCAGGCCCTAACTCCTGGGCTCCCCACATTTTCTGATATGCGTCTAGTGGTGCGAGGAGACTCCTGCCAGGTTCCCATCCCCATGGGGATGTGGGTCTTCTGCTCTGAGGTCCCAACGTCTGGGTTGCTCACAGTTTCATGATGTGGGCAATCTGGTGTGAGTTCACACTGGCCTGGATCCCACAGCCTCGGTGCCCTGGGCCGCCTGCTTGGAGGTTCCAACTGCGAGATTCCTCACCCTTCTTATTCTATCGGCACTCTCTTGTGAGGCTCCTCCTGCCTGCCTCACGCCAAGGCCCTTGATGATGTGGGTCCTCTGGTTTGAGGCCACATGTGCTGGTTCCTCAATTTCGATGATGTGGGTGTGGCCCCACTGGTGTGAGGACCTGCAGCATGTTTTCCATCACCTTGGTTATGTGAGCCCTCTGGTGTGAATCTGATCCTTACTGGGTTCCTAAACGTTCTGTGAGGTGGGCCCTGTACTTTGAGGTCACTCCTGCCTGGCACACATCCCCTTGGCGATGTGGACCGTCTGGAGTATGTTGGTGACTGCTGGGTACATCCGGCCCTCAGTGATGAGGGCCCATCTGGCGTCAGGCCCTAATTCCTGGGCTCCCCAAAATTTCCTGATGTGCACCCAGTGGTGCCAGGACACCCGTGCCAGGTTCTCATCACCATGGGGAGGTGGGCCTTCTGCTCTGAGGTCCCAAAGGCTGGCTTGCTCACAGTTTCATGGTGTGGGGTCTCTGGTGTGTGTTCACTGCAGCCTGGATCCAATAGACTCGGGATACCGGGCCACCTGCTGCGAGGTTCCAAATACTAGATTCCTCACCTTTTCTATTCCAGGGGCCCTCTCTTTTGAGGCTACACCTGCTTACCTCACTCCCAGCCCCTTTTTCATGTGGGTCTTCTGGTTTGAGGCCACATGTGCAGGTTCCTCAACTTTCGATGATGTGGGTGTGGCCCCACTGGGATGAGGACACTCCCGCCTGGTTCCAATCACCTTGGTGATGTGGGGCCTCTCGTGAGAGTATGATCCTGCCTGGGTTCCTTACAGTTTTGTGAGGTGCGCCCTATTCTGTGTGGTCACTCCTGCCTGGTGCATGTCGCCGTGGGGAATTGGGCCCTCTGGTGTCAGTTGGAGCCTGCTGGGAGCCTCCCCCCCTCGGTGATGAGGGTCACTCAGGTGTCAGACACTAACTGTGGGGCTCCCCCTCATTTCCTGTTGTGCACCCATTGGTACCAGGAAAACCCTGCCAGGTTCCCATCCCCATGGGGATGTGGGCCTTCTGTTCTGAGGTCCCCACAGCTGGCTTGCTCACACTTTCATGGTCTGTGGACTTCTGTTGTGAGTGCATGGTTTCCTGGATCCCATGGCCTCAGTGATACTGTCTGCCTGCTGGGGTGTTCCAACTGCTGAATTCCTCACCTTTTTTATTCCATTGGCCCTCTCTTGTGAGGCTCCTCCTGCCTGCCTCACTCCCAGGACATTGGCGATGTGCATCCTCTGATTTGAGGCAACATGGGCTGGGTTCCTCAACTTTTGATGATGTGGATGTTGCCCCACTGGTGTCAGGACACTCCTGCCTGGTGCCCAGCCCCTTGGTGATGTGGGCCTACTCTTGAGAGACTCATCCACTCTGAGTTGCTCGTCGTTCTGTGAGCTGGGCCCTCTTCTGTGAGGTCACTCCTGCCTGGGACACGTTGCCTAGATGATGTGGTCCCTCAGGTGTCAGTTGGAGCCTGCTGGGAGACCCCTCCCCTCGGTAATGAGGGTCCTTCTGGCCTCAGGCCCTAACTGCTGGGCTCCCCATACTTTCTGAGGTGCGCCCAGTGGTGCCAGGACACCCCTGCCAGGTTCCCCTCCACATGTTGATGTGGGCCTTCTGCTATGAGGTCCCAACGCTTGGCTTGCTCACACATTCATGCTGTGGGGCTCTGTGGTGTGAGTTTACTGCCGCCTGGATCCCATATTTTGGTACTTTGCGCATCCTGCTGGGTAGTTCCAACTGCTGGATTCCTCAACTTTTCTATTCCATGGGCCCTCTGTTGTTATGATCCAACTGCCTGCCAAACTCCCAGACCCTTTGTGATGTGGGTCATCTGGTTTGGGGCCACATGAGCTGGTTTCTTCAACTTTAGTGATGTGGATGTAGCCCCACTGGTGTGAGGACACTCCAGCATGTTTTCCATCACCTTGGTTATGTGAGCCCTCTGGTGTGAGTCTGATCCTTACTGGGTTCCTCAACGTTCTGTGAGGTGGGCCTTGTACTTTGAGGTCACTCCTGCCTGGCACACGTCCCCTTGGCGATGTGGACCGTATGGAGTAAGTTGGCGCCTGCTGGGTACATCCGGCCCTCAGTGATGAGGGCCCCTCTGGCGTCAGGCCCTAACTCCTGGGCTCCCCAAAATTTCCTGATGTGCACCCAGTGGTGCCAGGACACCCGTGCCAGGTTCTCATCACCATGGGGAGGTGGGCCTTCTGCTCTGAGGTCCCAAAGGCTGGCTTGCTCACAGTTTCATGGTGTGGGGTCTCTGGTGTGAGTTCACTGCGGCTTGGATCCAATAGACTCGGGATTCCGGGCCACCTGGTGCGAGGCTCCAAATACTGGATTCCTCACCTTTTCTATTCCAGGGGCCCTCTCTTTTGAGGCTACTCCTGCTTACCTCACTCCCAGCCCCTTTTTCATGTGGGTCTTCTGGTTTGAGGCCACATGTGCTGGTTCCTCAACTTTCGATGATGCGGCTGTGGCCCGACTGGGATGAGGACACTCCTGCCTGGTTCCAATCACCTTGGTGATGTGGGCCGTCTCGTGAAAGTATGATCCTGCCTGGGTTCCTTACACTTTTGTGAGGTGGTCCCTATTCTGTGTGGTCACTCCTGACTGGTGCATGTCGCCTTGGGGAATTGGGCCCTCTGGTGTCAGTTGGAGCCTGCTGGGAGCCTCAGCCCTTCGATGATGAGGGTCACTCAGGCGTCAGACCCTAACTGCGGGGCTCCGCCACATTTCCTGTTGTGTGCCCATTGGTACCAGGAAAACCCTGCCAGGTTCCCATCCCCATGGGGATGTGGGCCTACTGTTCTGAGGTCCCCACGGCTGGCTTGCTCACACTTTCATGGTCTGTGCACTTCTATTGTGAGTTCACTCCTTCCTGGATCCCATAGCCTCGGTGATACTGTCCGCCGGCTGGGGTGTTCCAACTGCTGCATTCCTCACCTTTTCTTTCCCCGGCCCCACTGTGGTGAGGACACTCCTGCCTGGTTTGCATCCCCTTGGTGATGTGGGCCACCTGGTGAGAGTCTGATCCTGCCTGGGTTCCTCACAGTTCTTTGAGGAGGGCCCTCTGCTGTGGGATCACTCCTGCCTGCCTCACTTCACCTTGGCCACGTGGGCCCTCTGGTGTAATTTGGAACCTGCATGAAGACTCCTCCCTTCGGTGATGAGGGTCCCTCTGGCATCAGGCTCTAACTGCTAGGCTCCCCCACATTTCCTGTTGTGTAGTCCGTGGTGACAGGACACCCCTGTCATGTTCCCATCCCCATGGGTACGTGGGCCTTCTGTTCTGAGGTCACAACGGCTGGCTTGCTCACACTTTCATGGTGTGGGGTCCTCTGGTGTCAGTTCACTGCGGCCTGGATCCCATAGCCTCGGTGCTCCGGGCCGCCTGCTTGGGGATTCCAGCTGCTGGATTGCTCACCTTTTCTATTCCATGGGCCCTCTCTTGTGAGGCGCCTCCTGCCTGCCTCACTCCCAGACCCTTTCCGATGTGGATCCTCTGGTTTGTCTCCACATGTGCTGGGTTACTCATATTTCAATGATGTGAATGTGGCCCCACTGGCGTGAGGACACTCCTGCCTGGTTCCCATCCCTTTGGTGATGTGAGCCCTCTGGTGAGAGTCTGATCCTGACTGGATTCCTCACCGTTCTGTGAGGTGGGCCCTCTGCTGTGAGGTCACTCCTTCCTCGGTCACGTCGACTTGGTGACATGGACCTTCTGTTTTCTGTAGGAGCCTGCTGGGAGTCTCTTCCCGTCGGTGATGAGGGCCCCTCTGGTGTCATACCCTAACTGCTGGGCTCCCCCACATTTCTTGATGTGGGCCCTGTGGTAGCAGGACACCCCTGTCAGGTTCCCATTCCCATTGGGATGTGGGCCTTCTGCTCTGAGGTCCCATCGCCTGGCTTGCTCACACTTGCATGGTGAGGGGCCCACCGGTGTGTGTTCACTGTGGCCTGGATTCCATAGCCTCTGTGTTTCTGGCCGCCTGCTGGGGGATTCCAAGTGCTAGATTCCTCACCTTTTCAATTCCATGGGCCCTCTGTTGTGAGGTTCCTCCTGCCTGCCTCACTGCCAGCTCCTTATTGATGTGGGTCCTCTGGTTTGAGGCCACATGTGCTAGGTTCCTCCACTTTCGATGACGTGGATGTCGCCCCACTTATGTAAGGACACTCCTGCCTGATTTCCATCCCCTTGGTGATGTTGGCCCTCTTGTGAGAGTCTGATCCTGCCTGGGTTCCTCTCAGATCTTAGAGGTGGGCCCTCTGCTGTGAGGTGACTCCTGCCTGCCACAAGTCGCCTTGGCGACGTGGGCCCTCTGGTGTCAGTTGGAGCCTGCTGGAGGACACTTCCCCTCGGTGATGAGGGCCCTTCTGGCGTCTGGTTTGAGGCCCCATGTGTTGGGTTCTCCAACTTTCGATGATGTGGATGTGGCCCCACTGGTGTGAGGACACTCCTGCCTGGTTCCCATCCCCTTGGTGATGTGGGCCGTCTGGTGAGAGTCTGATCCTGGCTGGATTCCTCAGCGTTCTGTGACGTGGGCCCTGTTTTTTGAGGTCACTCCTGCCTGGCGCACGAAGCCTTGGTGACTCGGGCCCTCTGGTGTCAGTTGGAGCCTGCTGGGATACTCCTCCACGGGGTGATGAGGGCCCCTCTGTCGTCAGGTCCTAACTACTGAGCTCCACTACGTTTCCTGTTGTGGAAAAAGTCGTGCCAGGACACCCCTGCCAGGTTCCCATCCCAGTGGGTATGTGGGCCTTCTGCTCTGATGTCCCAGCGGCTGGGTTGCTCACTCTTTCATGGTGTGGTGCCCTCTGATGTCAGTTCACTGAGGCCTGGATCCCATATCCTTGGTGCCTTGGGCTGCCTGCAATGGGTTCCAACTGCTGGATTCCTCACCATTATTATTCCTTGGGCCCCCTGTTGTGAGGCTCCTCCTGCCTGCCTCACCCCCAGCCCATTTGTGATGTGGGTCCTCTGGTTTGAGGCCACATGTGCTGGGTTCCTCACCTTTCGATGATGTGGATGTGGAACCACTGGTGTGAGGACACTCCTGCCTGGTTCCCATCCCCTTGGTGATGTGGGCCCTCTGGTGAGAGTCAGATCCTGCCTGGGTTCCTCACCATTCTTTGAGGGGGGCTGTCTGCTGAGAGGTCACTCCTGCCTGGCGCACGTCGCCATGGTGACGTGGGCCCTCTGGTGTCAGTTGGAGCCTGCTGGGAGCCTCCTCCCCTCGGTGATGAGGGTCACTCTGGGGTCAGGCCCTAACTGTTGTGCACTTCCACATTTCCTGTTGTAAGCCCATTGGTGTCAGGACACCCCTGCCATGTTCCCATCCCCATGGGTTTGTTGGCCTTCTGCTCTGAGGTCCCAATGGCTGGCTTGCTGACACTTTCGTTGTGTGGCGCCCTCTGGTGTGCGTTCACTGCTGCCTTGTTCCCATATCCTTGGTGCTCTGGGCCACCTGCAGGGTAGATCCAACTGCTGGATTCCTCACACTTTTCATTCCATGGGCCCTCTTTTGTAAGTCTATTCCTGTCTGCCTCACTCCCAGCCCCTTGGTGATGAGGGTCCACTGGTTTGAGGCCACATGTGTTGGGTTCCTCACTTTTCGATGATGTGGATGTGGACCCAATGGTGTGAGGACACTCCTGCCTGGTTCCCATTCCCTTGGTGATGGGAGCCGTCTGGTGAGAGTCTGATCCATCTTAGGTTCCTCACAGTTCTGTGGGATGGGCCGTGTACTGTGAGGTCACTCCTTCCTGGCACAGGTCACCTCGGCGATGTGGGCCACTGGTGTCAGTTTGAGCCTGCTGGGAACCTCCTCAACTCTGTGATAAAAGCCCCTCTGCCATAATGCCTTAACAGCTGAGCTCCACGACATTTCCTTTTGTCCGCCCAGTGGTGCCAGGACACCCCTGCCAGGTTCCTATTCCCAAGGGATTGTGGGTCTTCTGCTCTGAGGTCCCAACGGCTGGTTTGCTCACATTTTCTTGGTGAGCGTCCCTCTGGTGTGAGTTCACGGCAGCCTGGATCACATGGCCTCGGTGTTCCGGGCCACAACCTGGGGGATCCAACTGCTGGATTCCTCACATTTTATATACCAGGGGCCCTCTCTTTTGAGTCTCATCCTGCCTGCCTCACTCCCAGACACTTTGTGATGTGGGTCCTCTGGTTTGAGGCCACATGTCCTGGGTTCCTCACCTTTTGATTATGTGGATGTGGCCTCACTGGTGTGCGGACACTCCTGCCCGGTTCGCATCCCCTTGGTGATGTGAGCCCTCTGGTGTGTATCTGATCCTGCCTGGGTTCCTCACCGTTCTGTGAGGTAGGCCCTCTTCTCTGAGGTCAGTCCTGCCTGACACATGTCACCTTGGCGACGTGGGCCCTCTGGTGCCATTTGGAGACTGCTGGCAGCCTCCTCACCTCACTGATGAGGACCCCTCTGGCGTCAGGCCCTAACTGCTGGGCTCCCCCACATTGCCGTAAGTGCACCCAGTGGTGCCAGGACACTAGTGCCAGGTTCCCATCCACATTGAGATGTGTGCCTTCTCCTCTGAGGTCCCAACTGCTGGCTTGATCACACGTTCATGGTGCCACCGCACCTCTGGTGAGAGTTCACTGCAGCCTGGAACCCATAGTCTCGGTGCTCCGGGCCGTCCACTGGGTGTTTCCAACTGCTGGATTCCTCAAATTTTCTATTCCATGGGCCCTCTTTTGTGAGGTTCCTCCTGTGTGACTCACTCCCAGCCCCTTGGTGACGTGTGTCCTCTGGTTTGAGGCCACTCGTGCTGGGTTCCAGAACTTTCGATGATGTGGATGTGGCCCCACTGGTGTGAGGACACTCCTGCCTGGTTCCCATCCCCTTGCTGTTGTGGGCCCTCTGGTGAGAGTCTGATCCTGCCTGGGTTCCTGACCGTTCTGTGAGGTGAGCCCTCTGCTCTGAGGTCACTCCTGCCCGGCACACATCGCCTTGGTGTCATGGGCCCACTGGTGTCATTTGCAGCTGCTGGGAGCCTCCTCCCCTCAGTGATGAGGGCCGCTCTGACGTGAGGCCCTAACTGATGGGCTCTGCTGCATTTCCTGATGTGCGCTCAGTGGTGCCAGGACACCCCTGCGAGGTTCCCATCCCCATGGGGATGTGGGTCTTCTGCTCTGAGGTCCCAACGTATGGTTTGCAAACACAATCTTTGTGTGGGGCCCTCTGTTTTGAGTTCACTGCTGCCTGGATCCCATAGCCTTCGTGCTCCGGTCCACCTGTTGGGGGTTCCAACTGCTGGATTCCTCACCTTTTCTATTCCATGGGCTCTCTGTTGTGATGCTCCTCATGCCTGCCTCATTCAATGTACCATGGTGATGTGGGTCCTCTGGTTTGAGGTCACAGGTGCTGGGTTCCTCAATTTTCGACTATTTCGCTGTGGTCCCACCGATGTGAGGACAGTCCTAGCTGGTTCCCATCCCCTTGGTGATGTGGGCTCTCTGGTGAGAGTCTGATCCTGCCTGGGTTCCTGACCATTCTGTGAGGTGCGCCCTGTTTTGTGAGGTCACTCCTGCATGGCACATGTCGCCTTGGCGACGTGGGCACTCTGGTTTCATTTGGAGCCAGCTTGGAGCCTCCTCTCCTCAGTGATGAGGGCTCCTCTGGTGTCAGGCCCTAACTGTTGGGTTCCCCCACATTTCCTCATGTGTGCCCAGTGGTACCAGGACACACCTGCCAGGTACCCATCCTCATGGGCATGTGGGCCTTCTGCTCTGAGGTTCCAACTTCTGCCTTGCTCACACTTTCATGGTGTGAGGCCCTCAGGTGTGAGTTCACTGCAGCCTGGATCCCATAGCCTCGGTATTCCAGGCGGCCTATTTGGGCGTTCCAACTTCTGGATTCATCGCATTTCCTATTCCATGAGCCCTCTGTTGTGAGGCTCCTCCTGTCTGACTCACTCCCAGCCCCTTGGTGATGTGTGTCCTCTGGTTTGAGGCAACTCGTGCTGGGTTCCACAACTTTCAATGATGTGGATGTAGCCCCACTGGTGTGAAG
Source organism: Neophocaena asiaeorientalis asiaeorientalis (assembly GCF_003031525.2). NCBI lineage: Eukaryota > Metazoa > Chordata > Mammalia > Artiodactyla > Phocoenidae > Neophocaena > Neophocaena asiaeorientalis. Next base: position 52,865 of record NW_020175499.1, read on the forward strand.
ACACTCCTGCCTGGTTCCCATCCCCTTGCTGTTGTGAGCCCTCTGGTGAGAGTCTGATCCTGCCTGGGTTCCTCTTCGTTCTGTGAGGTGGGCCCTCTGCTGTGAGGTCACTCCTGCCTGGCACACATCGCCTTTGCAACGTGGGCCCTCTGCTGTCAGTTGGAGCCTGCTAGGAGCCTCCTCCCCTCGGTGATGAGGGCCCCTCTACCATCAGGCCCTAACGGCTGGTTTCTCCCACATTTCCTAATGTGTGCCCATTGGAGCCTGGACACCCCTGCCAGGTTCCCATCCTCATGGGGATGTGGGCCGTCTGCTCTGAGGTCCAATGGCTGTCTTGCTGACACATTCATGCTGTGGGGCCCTCTGGTGTGAATTCACTGCGGCCTTGATCCCATAGCCTCTGTGCTCCGGGCCGCCTGATGGGTTTCCAACTGCTGTAATCCTCACCTTTACTATTCCATGGGCCTTTTATAGTGAGATTCCTCATGCCTACCTCACTCACAGCTGCTTGGTGATATGGGTCCTCTGGTTTGAGGCCAAATGTGCTGGGTTCCTCACCTTTCGATGATGTGGATGTGGCCCCACTAGTGTGAGGACACTCCTGCCTGGTTCCCATCCCCTTGGTGATGTGGGCCCTCTGATGAGAGTCTGATCATGGCTGGGTTCCTCACCTTTCTGTGATGTGGGCCCTCTTCTGTGCAGTCATTCCAGCCTGGCTGGCACACGTTGTGTTGGCGACATAGGCTTTCTTGTGTCAGTTGGTACCTGCTGGGAGACTCCTTCTATTGGTGATGAGGGCCCTCTTGCCTCAGGCCCTACTGCCGGCTCACAACATTTTCTGATGTACGCCCAGTGGAGCGAGGACGTTCCTGCCAGTTTCCCATCCCCATGGGGATGTGGGCCTTCTGTTCTGTGGTGCCATCTGCTGAGTTTTTCACAGTGGGCCCTCTGGTTTGAGGTCACTCCTGCCTGGATCCCATAGGCTCTCTGCACTGGGCCGCCTGCTGGGAGGTTCCTACTGCTGGAGTCCTCACATTTTTTATTCTATGGGTCTTCTGTTTTAAGGCTAATCCAGCCTGCCTCACTCCCAGCCCATTGGTGATATGGATTCTCTGGTTTGAGGCCACATTTGCTGGGTTCCTCATGTTTCGGTGATGTGGTCCCAGTGGTGTGAGGACACTCCTGCCTGGTTCCCATCCCCTTGGTGATGTGGGCCTTCTGGTAAGAGTCTGATCCTGGCTGGTTTTCTCACCCTTCTGTGAGGTGAACCTTCTGCTGTGAGGTCACTCCTGCCTGCTGGCACACATCGCCTTTGCGACGTGAGCCCTCTGGTGTCAGCTGGAAACTGCTGACAGCCTCCTCCCCTCGATGATGAGGGCCCTCTGGCGTCAGGGCCTAACTTCTGGGCTCCCCACTTTTTCTGAATTGTGCCCAGTGGTGCGAGGACAGTCCTCCCAGTTTCCCATACCCATGCGGATGTGGGCCATCTTCTCTGAGGTCCCAAATGCTGGGTTGCTCACAGTTTAATTATGTGGGCTCCCTAGTGTGAGTTCACTCAACCTGGATCCCATAGCCTTGGTGCACCGGGCCACCTACTGGAAGGTTTCAATTGCTGGATTCGTCACCTTTTTATACTATGGGCACTCTGTTGTGAGGCAACTCCTGCCTGCCTCACTCCCAACCCATTCGTGATGTGAGTCCTCTGGTTTGATTCCACATGTTCTGGGTTCCTCACCTTTCGATGGTGTGGCTCCACTGGTGTGAGGACACTCCTGCCTGGTTGCCATCCCCTTGGTGATGTGGGCCCTCTGATGAGAGTCTGATCCTTGATGGGTTGGTTCCTCAGCCTTCTGTGAGGTGGGCCCTCTGTTGTGAGGTCATTCCGGCCTGGCAGGATCATGTCGCCTTTGCGACTTGGGCCCTCTGCTGGCAGTTGGAGCCTGCTGGGAGCTTCCTCCCCTTGGTGATTAGGGAACTCTGGTGTTCAGGTCCTAACTTCTGGGCTCCCCACGTTTTGTGATGTGTACCCAGTGATGCCAGGTCACTTCTGCCAGGTTCCCATCCCCATGGTGTTGTGGGCTTTCTGCTCTGAGGTCCCAAATGCTGGGTTGCTCACAGTTTCCTGATACGGGCCATCTGGTGTGAGATCACTCCGGCCTGGATCCCGTAGCCTCGGTGCTCTGGGCCGCCTGCTACGAGGTTCCAACTGCTGGATTCCTCACCTTTTTTATTCTATGGGCCCTGGGTTGTGAGGCTACTCCTGCTTGTCTCACTTTGAGCCCCTTGGTGTTGTGGGTCCTCTTGTTTGAGGCCACATGTGCTGGGTTCCTCACCTTTCGATGATGTTGCCCACTGTTGTGAGGACACTCCTGCCTCGTTCCCATCTGCTTGGTGATGTGGGCCTTCTTGTGAGAATCTAATCCTGGCTGGGTTCCTCACCCATCTGTGAGGTGGGTCCACAGCTGTGAGGTCACTCCTGCCTGCTGGCACACATCACGTTTGCGACGTGAGCCCTCTGGTGTCAGCTGGAAACCGCTGACAGCCTCCTCCCCTCGGTGATGAGGGCCCTCTGGCGTCAGGGCCTAACTTCTGGGCTCTCCACTTTTTCTGAATTGGGCCCGGTGGTGCGAGGACACTCCTGCCAGGTTCCCATCCCCATGTGGATGTGGGCCTTCTGCTCTGAGGTCCCAACTGCTGGGTTGCTAACAGTTTCATGATGAGGGCCCTCAGGTGTGAGTTCACGCCAGCCTAGATCCCATAGCCTTGGTGCTCTGGGCTGCCGGCTGGGAGGTTCCAACTGCTGGATTCCTCAAATTTTCTATTCCATGGGCCCTGTGTTGTGAGGGTCCTCCTGCCTGCCTTACTCCCAGCCCCTTGTTGATGTTTGTCCTCTGGTTTCAGGCCAAATGTGCTGGGTTCTTCACCTTTCGTTGATTTGGCCCCACTGGTGTGAGGACACTCCTGCCTGGTTCCCCTCCCCTTGGTGATTTGGGCACTCTGGTGAGAGTCTGATCCTGGTTGTGTTCCTCACATTTCTGTAAGGTGGGCCCTCTCTTCTGTGGTCACTCTTGCCTGGCTGGCACACATCCCCTTGGCAACGCGGGCCCTCTAGTGACAGGTGGATCCTGCTGGGGGCCTCATCCCCTCGGTTATGAAGGTCCTCTGCTGTCAGGCCCTAACTCCTGAGATTCCGACATTTTCTGATGTGCGCCCAGTGGTGCAAGGACACTCCTGCAAGGTTCCCATCCCAATGGGAATGTGGGCCTTCTGTTCTGGAGTCCCAACGGCTGGGTTGCTTACAGTTTCATGATGTAGGCACTCTGGTGTGACTTCACTCCGGCCTGGATCCCATAACCTCGCTGTTCTGGGCCACCTGCTCAGAGGTTCCAACTGCTGGTTTCCTCAAATTTTTATTCTATGGGCCCTCTTTTGTGAGGCTATTACTGCATGCCTCATTCCCAGCCAATTGGTGATGTGGGTTCTCTGGTGCTGGGTTCCTCACCTTTCGATGATGTGGCCCAACTGGTGTGAGGCTACTTCTTCCTGGTTCACATTCCCTTGGTGATGTGGGCCGCCCTCTGGCTAGAGTCTGATCCTGGCACGGTTCCTCAACCTTCTGTGAGGTGGGCCCTCTGCTCTGAGGTCACTGCTGCCTGGCTGTCACACGTCGCTGTGGTGACGTGGGCACTGTGGTGGCAGTTGGATCCTGCTGCCATCCTCCTCCCCTCAGTGATGAGGCCCCTCTGGCCTCAGGCCCTAACTGCTGGGCTCCCCACATTTTCTGATGTCCAACCAGTGGTGCAAGTACACTCCTGACAGGTTCCCGTCCCCATGGCGATGTTGGCCTTCTGCTCTGTGGTCCAACGGCTGGGATGCTCACAGTTTCATGATTTTGGCCCTCTGGTGTCAGTTCACACCGGCCTGGATCCCATAGCCTTGGTGCTCTAGGCCGCCTGCTAGGAGGCTCCTACTGCTGGATTCCTCACCTTTTTATTCTATGGGCAATCTGTTGTGAAGCTACTCCTGCCTGCCTCACTCCCAGCCCCTTGGTGATATGGTTCTTCTGGATTGAGGCCACATGTGCTGGGTTCCTCACCTTTCGATGATGTGGCATCACTGGTATGAGGACAACCCTGCCTTGTTCCCATTCCCTTGGTGATGTGGGCTCTCTGGTGAGATTCTGATCCTTGCTCGGCTCCTCAACCTTCTGTGAGGTGGTCCCTCTGCTGTGAGGTCAGTCCTTCCTGGCTGGCACACGTCGCCTTGATAACGTGGGCTCTCTGGTGGCATTTAAAGCCTGTGGGGAGCGTTGTCCCATCGGTGATGAGGGCCCTCTTAGGTCAGGCCCTAACTTCTGGGCTCCGCACGTTTTCTGATATGTGCCCAGTTGAGCGAGGACACACCTGCCAGTTTCCCATTCCCATGGTGATTTGGGCTTTCTGCTCTGAAATCCCAACGGCTGGATTGCACACACTTTCATGATGTGGGCTCTCTGGTGTGAGTTCACTCCATCCTGGATCCCAGAGCCTTTGTGCTCTGGGCCTCCTGCTGGGAGATTCCAACTCCTGGTTTCCACATATTTGTATTCTATAGGTCCTCTGTTGTGAGGCTATTCCTGCCTGCCTCATTGCTAGACACTTTGTGTTGAGGATCCTCTGGTTTGAGGCCACATGTGCCAGGTTCCTCTCCTTATTATGATGTGGCCCCACTTGTTTGAGGACATTCCTGCCTGGTTCCCGTTCCCTTGGTGTTGTGGGCCCTCTGGTGAGAGTCTGCTCCTGGCTGGGCTCCTCAACCTTCTGTGAGGTGGGACCTCTGCTGTGAGGTCACACTTTCCTGGCTGGCACACGTCGCTTTGGCAACGTGGGCCACCTGATGACATTTGGAGCCTTCTGGGAGCCTCCTCCTCTTAGTGATGAGGACCCTCTGGCGTCAGACCCTGACTGCTGGCCCCCAAACATTTTCTGATGTGTGCCCAGGTGTGCTAGGACACGCCTGTCAGGTTTGCTTCCCCTTTGGGGTGTGGGCCTTCTGCTCTGATGACCAAACAGTTGGGTTCCTCAGAGTTTCAGGATGTGAGCTCTCTGGTGTGAGTTCACTACAGCCTGGATCCCATAGTTTCGGTGCACTGGGCCACGTGCTGGGCGGTTCCAACTGTTGGATTCCTCACCTTTTTTGTTCTTTTGGCCTTCTGTTGTGAAGCTACTACTTCCTGGCTCAATCCCAGCCCCTTGATGATGTGGGTCCTCTGGTTTGAGGACACATGTGCTGGGTACTTCACCTTTCGATGATGTGGTCCCACTGATGTGAGGACACTCCTGCTTGGTTCCCATCATCTTGGTAATGTGGGCCCTCCGGTGAAAGTCTGATCCTAGCTGGATTCCTCAAGCTTCTGTGAGGTGTACCCTCTGCTGTGAGCTCACTCCTGCCTGGTTAGCACATGTCCCCTTTGCAACGTGCGCCCTCAGGTTTCAGTTGGATGCTGCTGGGATTCTCATCCCCTCGGTGATGAGGGACCCCTGGCATCAGGCCCTAACTGCTGGGCTCCCTACAATTTCTGATGTGTACCCAGTGGTGCAAGGACGAGCCCCAGAAACGCTCCCGAGCGAGGCGACCCACACCGTGCCCACACACCGCCCCCGACCACGACTCACGACGAAGGCAGGCACGAAGGGCCCCTCGCGGCTGTGGGACTGGGCAGTCAGGACGTCCGTGCGTCCCCAACCCCCACCTCGGGCTCGCCACCACGGGTCACCACATGTACACGCGCGGACCAGCACCAGACGCTGTCCTGGCGGGACCCTCCCCTGACTCAGAGGGGGGAGGCGCGGGCCGCGGTAGGCAAAGAGTGGCGCTCGGCCCCCACTGCGTGGCCGGCGCAGGCCCTCCCACGAGGGTGAGGGTCTCTGCTGCCCACATGCTCCGGCAGTGGCCACCGCGGCCACTGCACGCTTGGGAGGGGCAGCAGCTGGGGGGTACGGTACCCCAAGGCTCCCTCTTGGATCGCTAGAGAAGGCTTTCTCACCAAGTGTGCGTCATCCCCCACCCATTGTCTCTGCCCTTCGGGCCCACGGAGGCACTCCACGAGCCGCCAAGTCCACGACTGGCCATGGGAGGGGTGGGGGGTCTGCAGTATGGGTAAGCACAGGGCCCACGGGAGCGTTCGTGGCCACAGCCTTGGGGGCACAACTGCTGCCATCCCCAGGCTCGTCCATCGGGCTCCGGAAGGGGGGAGCACGCCCGAGAAGCGCGACAGAGACCCCCCGTTCTCGGAGGCCCTGGCCCAACATGATCGCACCCACGCCCGTGTGCGACTCCCCCCCACACGCACACACACACTCAAAAGTGGGTGGCAGCAGCACACACGGCGTGGGCCTGGCCACAGTCAATCCCGCCACAGCACACCGTGGGAGGACGACGGCAACAAGATGGCAGGCACCTGTCCCCCCACCGAGGGAGAGAAACAGAGACAAGCCCCCGCCTTTTACCATCTCGAACCCTCCCAAAAGAGCCACTCACGGGGACACACCACCACGGCGGAGACCCCGAAGAGCACGCTGGGAAAAGGGAATGACACCACTGCTCGGCCTCAGGCTCCTGAGGGATGACATGGAGCACTCCAGGGGCACCACAGAGGACCAAGCAAGTCATGCTCATGCGCTTGCAGCGGGCACGTGGCACAGTGGCGGGATGGCCCCCCACAGACGCGAGGAGGACCGCTCATGAGGCACACGCCAAGGAGGCGAAGCGAGAGCATCTGCTGCGTCCGAGGACCACGGCCCTGCCCACACCGTGAGGCGAGGAGGCAGGGGACCGCAGGTCAGGGCCAGAGACCACTACCCCTGCCTCCCACACACCCGTCGGCAGGCCAGCAGGCCGTGACAAGAGAGGCGAGGGGCCCGCAGACAGAACGAGAAGAGCGGTCCTGTTCGCCAAGAACGTCCTTCCCTCATCTGGCGCGACTTAAGGCCCGGCCCAGGAGAACGTGACATCACCACATCGATCAGTCAATCCAGAGAGCCAGGGGCCACAAGGGCCCCGAGGGGGGAGGGGCACGGCGAGGACCCTCGCCAGAGGAGCCTGCTACAGCCTCAGCCGGCACCCACCCAGCCCCCCCTTCTCTCCTCTTTCTCAGGCAACAGTGGCCGACGACCCCGCGAGGAGAACGCCTGACACGTGGCACGGAGCCTGCGGGGTGGGGTCGTCTCAGCCACCACCGGGTGCCCATGGCAGGGAAGGGGAGTCACACGGGGTAGAAGACCCACGCGCCACCTCGCCCCGCCGCCCTCGGGTGAGCCAGAGACCGGAGGAGTCATCGCGGGTCGGGTCAGCGGGGCGCACACACGAGAGCCGGCATGCAGGCCCAAGCGGGCGGCTCAAGTGGCAAGGGCCAGCTCGGGCACCTGACGGCGGTCCAAAGCCTAGCGCCCTGCATGCATCCAGAGTCCTAGCATCCTCAGCGACAGACGCCAGAGGAGACCGTATCAGCACCTATCTGGTGGCAGAAAAGGCCCATTTCAGGCAAAAAAAATCACGGCGCCTGGCAGCGGGGCCCATCCACGAACCTCGGGGGGGCTTCCCGGGACCTCGGCCCGGCCACCTGTCCCCAACAGTTCCCCATCCACACCAGCCCCGGACCTCTCTCGGGGGCCATAGGCCGGGGTCGCCCTCCCTGGATCACCCGCGTGAGCAGGTACCGTGGTCCCTCCAAGTCCCCGGGCGAAGACTTGGTTAAAGAAAAGGAAATATCCCACTCTGCCGCCTCTGACGAGCGGGGCCCATGAGGGACCGCGCCCGGGCCCAGGCCGCCCTATCCAGGCCACCCAGTATGGCTCGGGCCGATCCCCACCGCCACCCCCACCCTGGCCGGGACTCGCGGTGGAGGAGGGGGCGGGGGAGGGTGAGAAAAAGTCGCGTCCACCGACCGGGACCGACGTGGGCCCGCTAAAGGGCCGGGTGCGCCCTCCCCGGCCATCCGCGTGAGCAGGTCCCGGTCTGTCCACGTCCCCGGACCCAGGGGGACTTGGAAACATTTTCGCATGGAGGCACCTCCCAGGCGACCCTAGCCCACGAGGGACTGCACTCGGGCCCATGCTTCTCTCTCCGGGTCATCCCATGCGGCCCAGCCTGGTACCCACCTCCAGAGTCCGACTCAGAAAAGCATCGGTCAGAAAGAATCCAACCACCCAGACCCACACGTGCCCACCAACGAGCCCGTCGCGCCCTCCACCGGCCTAAACGCATGGGCATGGGCCGGTCCCCTCCTCCGGAGCAGGGAGCTGTGGTGACTGGGCGGGGGGGTGTGGGAGGAGGGAGGGAAGGAAGGAAGGAAGGAAGGAGGGTCGGGTGGCCGGGTCGGTCCCTGCAGCCGGATGCTGGTCAACCAGGCCAGGCGGCCCCACAGAACGGCTCGAGAGCGCGGCGACGGTCACACCCTCATAGGCCTGCACGCCCAATCTCAAGCGACAGCAGGAGGCGCCCACGCCTGGGCGCCACCGGGACAGTCACTGCCAGTGTCACCTGGCTCCCGGAACTCGGCCTCAGGCCCGGCGGCCGAGTCACAGCCCTCTCGAAGGTTGCCGAAGCTCCAGAGACAAGGAACAATATAAAAGCGGCCGCCAGGTGGCTCCCGACAACGGCTCCAACGTCCCCGGGCCGGGTCCCTGTCACCGGCCGGCCACCGAGGACGCGGCAGTGCCGGGCCGCCCAAAGGCCCGAGCTCAGCCCGCTGGGGCGAGGCGGCGGGCCTCTGGCGCGGCCCGGAGGCGTCCATCTCGGAGCTAGCTCCCGGGTCGGCACGACACGGCGCGATCCCGGCAGCAGACGGTGG
>NW_020175499.1:61725-66897 GCF_003031525.2 Neophocaena asiaeorientalis asiaeorientalis
AGATGTCGCCGGGAGGCTGCCTCGAAGGAAACGCCCTCCCCACGCGACTCCTCGGCGGGGGCAAATCCCACAGAGACTCCGGCGGGGCCCGGGGCGGCCGGCACGGGGTGCCCAGAGGGTCACGAGCAAGATCCCCGGCTGCCAGGATGGAGGGAAGGAGGGAGGGAGGGAAGGCGGGGACTGGCAAACCGAAACCAGGCAAGCACTCAGAGAACAACGCAGGAATTCATCCTCTCTCGAACGGTGGAGGTCTGTCGGAAGCAGACACGCAAAGCCCAGAACCTAGAAAGGAAAGGAAGGATACACTCTGACCCCATACAAGTGGAAACAAACAACCATCTCTGCCTGGACGGTGACAAAGTCCAAAGACAACACATGGGTGCGTGGGTGGGGAAACTGCACCTGGGGTCACGAGAAAACATGGATTTCAAAATGGACTGACCACAGTCCACGGGCGGGGGTGGGGGTGATGGCCTTCAAAACAAAGGAAAAAGCGTGTACGTATAGTATACATACGTGTATTACATGTGCTTGTGGAATAGCTATACGTGGACATATAAAGGCCTAGGACAAGCCCAAGCACATCCCGTGAGGGGAGCCTATCCAAAACAGACCAAGGCCTCACACAACTCAGCCTCCAGAAATCAAGCAACCTAGTGAGGAAAGTGAACTGGAGGCCCGGACAGAACATTTTGGTTAGGGGGAAAAAAAGAGAAGAAAAGAAAAGGAAAGAAAAGAAAAGAAAAGAAAGATAGACAAAAAGAAAGAAAGGAAGGAAGAAAAAGAAAGAAAGAAAGAAAGAAAGAAAGAAAGAAAGAAAGAAAGAAAGAGAAAGAAAGAAAGAAAGAAAGAGAAAGAAAGAAAGAAACAAAGAAAGAGAAAGAAACAAAGAAAGAAAAGAAAGAAAAGAAAAGAAAAGCTGCTGGATTATTAAATAAGACAAAATACTCTCAAACCCTCCCAAGTTATCTGTGGGAGGAGGCTTTTGAAACAAAGCACTGCACAGAAAACTAACATGTGACCCAGCAACTCCAGTAAGTGCACACGGAGCGGGTAAAGAAGACACGTACATGTGTATCTGTACCAAAACCTATGCGTATGTAGAGATAGGTACAGACACACTGTTAGCACTCTCGGGGTCCGGGTCCGTACATCTATATCTATGAGATAGAGAGAGAGAGAGAGAGAGTGAGAATGAGAGTGAGAGTGAGAGAGGCAGTGGGAGTGGGAGTGGGAGTGGGAGAGGGAGTGGGAGAGGGAGAGGGAGGGGGAGAGGGAGGGAGAGAGAGAAAGACAGAGAGAAAGAAAGAGAGAGAGAGAGAGAGAAAAACACTGTTAGCACTCTCGGGGTCCGGGTCCGTACATCTATATCTATGAGATAGAGAGAGAGAGAGAGAGAGTGAGAATGAGAGTGAGAGTGAGAGAGGCAGTGGGAGTGGGAGTGGGAGTGGGAGAGGGAGTGGGAGAGGGAGAGGGAGAGGGAGAGGGAGGGAGAGACAGACAGACAGAGAGAAAGAAAGAGAGAGAGAGAAAGAGAAAGAGAGAAAGAAAGAGAGGGAGAGAGAGAAAGAAAGACAAAAAGAAAGAGAGAGACAGAGAGAAAAGAAAGAAAGAGAGAGGAGGAGGGAGAGAGAGAGAGAGAAAGGTGAAGAAGGAGGAGGAGGAAGAGGAGGAGAAAGGTGGATTGCCTTCAAGAAAAAAAAAAGAAACGAGAAAGAGACAGACACAAACACACATACACACACACAGAGAGAGAGAGATAGAGAGAGAGAAGTGAGACAAAGAGTGGACAGTCAACGTGAGTGCAATAGGTAAGGGAGATAAAGACATGATATCATGATGTCCTCAAGCACCAACCCTTCTAAAGGGACACACGGACACACAGGGCTCACTTGGCAGGGCAGTTCAGAGCAATCGTCAGTCATCTGAGAGAAGGAGAGCTTCATCCCCGGCAAACAACATTCCGACACTTAATGAGAAAAAAATTTCTGATGCTTTCGCCAAAAACTGCAAAGCCCCCTTATTTAAACTAATGGAATTAAAAAGAAATCCCTAGTACCTAGGAACAGGACAAAGTGAAAGAAACACGACGCACAGACTTGGGGGGAAAAAGAAAGAAAGAGAGAAAGAAAGAAGAGGGAAAGAAAGAGAAAGAAAGAGAGAAAGAAAGAAAGAGAGAGGGAAAGAGTGAAAGAGAGAAAGAGAGAGAGAGAGCGAGTGAGCGAGCGAGAGAGAGAGACAGAGAGAGAGAGAGAGAGAGAGAAAGAGGGAAAGAGCGAAAGAGAGAGAGAAAGAGAGAGAGAAGGAAAGGGAGAGAGAGTGAAAGAAAGAGAGAGAGAAAGACAGAAAGAGAGAAAGACAGAAAGAATGGGAGAGAGAAAGAGAGAGAGAGAGGAAGAGAGAGAGAAGGAAAGGGAGAAAGAGAGAGAGAAAGAAAGAGAGAAAGACAGAAAGAGAGAGAAAGAGGGAAAGAAAGAGACAGAGACAGAGAGAGAGAAGAAAGAAAAGAAAAGAAAAGAAAAGAAAGAAAGAAAGAAAGAAAGAAAAAGAAAAGAAAGAATCTCTCAACCTAAAAGTTTTTGGAACAGACAATCTATGATTTGGTAGGTAAAACAAAAATATTTTTGGAACGTAAAGTTCTTTGAGCCAAGAATGGAGAAGAAAAGAAGAAAAAGACAATAAGAATTCCGAACCCTTAGAAACCTGAATCGGTCACGAACAGGAACTAGGAAGCCGTGGTGAACGGGGTCTGTGACACCAGTGTTTCTGGACCGGCAAACGGATGATTCCATTTCACCACGTCTAGAAGTGTACATTTTCACACAGCATCACTTTTTTAAAATGTTTTTTCCCCAAAGTGATGCTAGAGGTGTGGACTCATACATCGGAACATCTTTAGTCTTTCTGTAATAAGGAGACCGACGTAGGTCCACTGAGACTTGTTGAGCCACGAACGTTAAGGGAGAGTTTGTCTCGGGATCACCGATCATTTCCAGAAATCCTCCAAATGATCGGATCTGCAGCAGCCGGTTGCACGGTGGCTACCTGTGGGGAATAGCAAGCGCTTCCACGAGGGGAAAGAAGCACATGAGAATTTTCTGCAAGAAAGCACAGGAACAGATAAGGGTTCAATGTACAGTGGAGCACCTCGTCTTGGGACAACTAGGTATAGTCGTGGGTGTCTACAGAGGTAAAGTTAATCTTTTACTCCCGAGAGCCTCTTGTGTGTGTGTGTGTGTGTGTGTGTGTGTGGCGGGGGGGGGTGTGTGTGGGGGTACGTGTGTGGGGGGGTGTGCGGGTGTGTGTCTGAGACTCAGGCCCCCAGGGCCTCTGTTCTTTAGCTGGCAAGGCCTGTTTGGCCCTAGGCCACTCCCCAGTCTTTTACCAAAATGTCTGTAGGTCTGTCTCATGCGTACGTACGTACCTACATACGTGCATACATACGTACATACATACATATATACATACATACCTACCTACAGATCGACATGACCAGAGATTTCATAGCTTTCATTTAAAAACTTTTAGTCAGCCACGAGGCAGGTAGTACAATCGAAAAGGTCCCTTTCGTGTGAGCCTCCATTGTGACGACGACAGACAACCCTTTATGCCAGGGCAGAGAAGACTTCCAGGAAGAAACATCCCATCATTTCTGGAACAGTCAGAAGAACACATCGGTGTACAGACACAAGCCGAAGAAGACTTCACGTTGTTCCTTCCTCTTTGACAACGCTTCCCGTGTCATCGAACCTCTCCAAGAAACGTACTCAGTTTCATCTCTCTAGAGAGACAGAGAGACAGAGACAGACAGAGACGGAGAGGCAGAGAGACAGAGAGAGACAGAGAGGGAGACAGAGAGAAAGAAAGAGAGGAGGCGGGAAGAAAGAGATAAAGTGGGGGAGGAAGAGCAGGGGTGGGGGAGAGCCAGAGAGAGAGAGAGAGAGAGAGAGAGAGAGAGAGAGAGAGAGAGAGAGAGAGACTGGGAACGCGCAGGAGCCCAAGTCCGCGGGGGACAGCTGGTCGACCCGGCGGCCGGTGGCCCCCGCGGAGCCCAAGTCCCGCGGGGGACAGCTGGTCGACCCGCGAGGCGGGGAGGAGGGAGGAAGGAAGGGCGCGAGGGACGCGAGCGTCCGGGTAGCCCCCCGGCACGCGCCGAGGGCGGCGGGGGACCCGGACGCGTCCCGGCGGCACGCGCGTGCCGCCGGACCCTCCGGCCCCACACGGGCCATTAGATGACGAGGCATTTGGCTACCTTAAGAGAGTCATAGTTACTCCCGCCGTTTACCCGCGCTTCATTGAATTTCTTCACTTTGACATTCAGAGCACTGGGCAGAAATCACATCGCGTCAACACCCGCCGCGGGCCTTCGCGATGCTTTGTTTTAATTAAACAGTCGGATTCCCCTGGTCCGCACCAGTTCTAAGTCGGCTGCTAGGCGCCGGCCGAGGCGAGGCGCCGCGCGGAACCGCGGCCCCGGGGGCGCACCCGGCGGGGGGGACCGGCGCGCCCGCCACGCTCGCTTCGCCCGACGGCGTGGCCCCTGGACGCGGGGGGCGGGGGAAAGGCGAGAACCCGCCCCCGCCCCCCCAACCAGGCACCCCCCGGGCCCGACGGCGCGACCCGCCCGGGGCGCACTGGGGACAGTCCGCCCCGCCCCGACCCACCCGGTTGGAGGCGGAGCCGGGGTGGGAGAGCGGTCGCGCCGTGGGAGGGGCGGCCCGGCCCCCCCTGGGCGGACACCGGCGCGCCCCCGCGGGGAACGCCCCCTCGCGGGAGAGCCCCCCGCGGGGGTGGGCGCCGGGAGGGGGGAGAGCGCGGCGACGGGTCTGGCTCCCTCGGCCCCGGGATTCGGCGAGCCCTGCTGCCGGGGGGCTGTAACACTCGGGGAGGTTGGGCCCGCCGTCGCCGCCGACGCCGCCGCCGACGCCGCCGCCGCCGCCGTGAGACGACGACCGCGGACGACGACGACGACGAAAACCCCGGGGGGGGGCGGCCCCCGCCGTCGCCGCCGACGCCGCCGCCGACGCCGCCGCCGCCGCCGTGAGACGACGACCGCGGACGACGACGACGACGACGACGACGACGACCGCGGGGCCCCCCCGAGCCACCTTCCCCGCCGGCCTTCCCAGCCGTCCCGGAGCCGGTCGCGGCGCACCGCCGCGGTGGAAATGC
>NW_020175500.1:0-6750 GCF_003031525.2 Neophocaena asiaeorientalis asiaeorientalis
AACATGCCAATTTCTTTCCTGCCACAGGGACTTTGCACATACTGTTCTGTCTCCTAATCTCCTTATCCTTGCTGTTTCCTCTGCAATTAATTAGTATATTTCACAAATAAGTGTCAAACATTTACATGTGTCAAGCACTGTGTTATTTACAGGGAATGCAATGGTGAGCAAAGCCAGATGTCCTATATGTCATTTTGCTTACACCTAAGCAGATAAGATAAAATTTAATCCAATATCACAGTAATGAATATAAAATTCAAAAATGACTTAATTGCTCTGATGATAAGAAGCACACTTCTTGTTGGTTCATGATAATAGGAATCTAATCTAGACTTGTGGGTGGGGGATGACTAAGTAGCACTACAGGTGAAATATGAAAGATAAAGGGTACATTAATTAATGGCTTAACAGTCCTGACTGCAGGTATAGCACGTACAAAGACCCTATGGTCCAAGAAATTGCAACAGGTTTAAGGAGCTGGAATGGGTTTATATGACTGGAGAGCAAAGGACAAGTAGGAGAGTGTTGTGAGATTGGGAGGCAAAAGAAATATAATGGCTGAGTATAGTGGTTTGTGTAATAGGACTCCCTGCATTTGGCCCTTAGTTCTCTCACTAACTGTGTATCAGGGGTAAGTTACTGAACCTCTCTGTGTCTTACCTGTATTAAGGGCATGATTAAAAACTGCCTTAGATGGTTTTTATGAGAATTCAGTGACATAATGCCTTTAAGGCACATAGAACCATAAAAACTGATTACAGACAATATTCCATGAATGTTAACTGTTATTATTTTGACTATGGTGATTAGGTAAGGATGGCATATCTGGGACTAGGGTGAGATAACAGCAGGGCAAAATTAAAAGAGGCACTCACTTCTTGTGCTGACCTATACTTAGACTACTCTGCGTTTGAGCATTCCCTTAACATTTTGCATGCTATGTGCCCATTTTGTCCCACCTATTCCTGGCCTTTAGAGAGAGATCAGACCATTCAGACTATGTTAAAGATTTTAGTTTTTCTCCTAAGAGCTAGGAAGATTTTTCAGAGTTTTAACCAAGTAGAGTGAGTAGGATATGTATGTGACATGCTCTAATGTTTGTTTTGAAAATATCATTTGGAAAAACATGGATTGGAAGGAACCCAGGGTCAGTGTAAATAGTGGCAGTTAGGAAGCAGTTTAAATAGTGAAAGAATGACATGATGAGAACTTGGACAAGAATGGTGTAGTGGAGGTAGAAAAACATGGACAACTTTGATAAATATTTAGGAATAAAATCTATAAGACTTGGCAATGAATAGCATGTGAAAGGCAAGGGCAAAGGAGGTGGCAGGGGTGATGCTTAGATTTCTGATGTATGCAAATGATAGACTGCGAGGTGATAACATTGAAAGAGGTGATAACACTGTAAGGAAACCATATTTAGGAGGAAGAGCACACATGGTCTTGTAGAGTTTGAGGTGTCTTTGAGACACTCAATTGGATATATTGAATAGAAAGTTGGTTATTCTAGTCTGGAAGTCTGTTGGCAGTGTGGGCCGAGAAATAAACATCCTTTGTAGTTTATAGATGGTGATTAAAGATGAGGGTATGATTGGCATTACCTTAGGGAGAACATGGAGTGATAATAAGAGGCCTTAGATCCAAGCTGCCCAAAACTCAAATATTTCATGCCTAGGTAGAGGAGGATGACCTTACAAAGCAGATAGATAAATGGCTAGAAAGTAAGAAGAACACCAGGAAATTAGCAACAGTCAATGAAAAGAAAAGACTGTTTCTAGGAGGAAAGAATGCTCCATTGTATCAAAGGAGGGAGGAAGGGCAAGGAATTGAATGAAGATTGGAAATTTTTCACTGCCTTTAGCAACCCAGAGGTGACTGGTTATATTAGGTAGTGAGAGTTGTTGCAGGGAGTGATGGAGTCAAAGTTAGATGTGAGCTGAGAGGTAAGAAGTAGGTAGAATAATGACAACAGAGCCATTTCTTTCAAGACATCTGGCTGTGAAAGGAGGGAGAACAGGCACTTTTTAGAGGGTTCATAAGTTCAGTTAAGGGTGATTTGAAAAAAGAATTTGCCAAGTTTAAATTTTCAACATTTTATTGTTTACTCTAGTGCCAGGCATTGCGCTAAACGCTTTACATACGTTATGACACTTAATATTTACTACAGTCTAATGATAGAGGGATTATTATCTCCATTACATAAATGAAAAAGCAGAGGCTCAGAGGGGTTAAGTGCCTAAAGCCACACTGCATCTGAGTGGCAAGGTAATATGCCAAAGCCAGTGTGACACCAATTCCTATGCACTTAACCACTGCAGTAATCCATATCTCTTCCGTTGAATTTCATCTGTGCCTCCCTGATTCCTTCAATTCTGCCTGTCCTTCCTCTACTTCAGCTATCTAAGAAATTTGAGGTAACCAAAGGAATACCGAGAAAGCCAGACCTCCCAGCATCCTAGAGAGACACTGGAAGTTCTTTGAATTGGAGGCAGTGGGAAGGAGGAGCAACACTTTCGGTGGTGTCTCTGCACTTTCGGGCTCTGGTCAATTTTGGGGGGGGTGACCTGCTACTCTCTGCAGCAGATTTTTTTTTAACACCAAGGGTAGAGGACGGCTATTTGTCCAGAGAACTTGTGTGTTTCGGGGAGGGGGGCGGGGAGGACGGACGCTTGGAGATTTTTTTCTGGCTGCTCTAACTCCTGAGGGGTTGTCGCCAAGCTCAGGGACATAATCATGTACTCTTCTATAAACCAGGGCGATTCCTTCCCAGGTCTCACTCACATCAAAGGGGAGTAACGACAGCGAGAGGAGGGCTTCACCCTGAGCCTGGCTTTTTTGAGCTGAGGACAGAAGTGCCGACACCTGTTTAGATGGGATTCCTATTTTTAAAAGGGGGCTCCTAAAATGGATCTCTTGGTGTCCTTTCAGCCTACACTTAGCCACGGCTCTCTTGTAAGTTCTGAGGACCCACAAGGAATCAGTGCCTGTCTCTGACTTCTTGTTATCTTACAGCCAGGAAGGGACATGCACATTGATCAAAAATAACATTTGTGTCTCTCTTAGTCTCTGCTCTATCTCTAACACCTCGAACAGCTCTAATTTTATTAAATAAATGAAATAATTGTTGAAAGAGTGACACACATATGTTTAAATTATAATAATAACACGATTTATTGAGTGCTTGTTGTGTGTCAAGCACTAAGTGTTTTATATGTATTCATTCATTATGATATGTGATACCAGGGAAATGCACCTAGTACTTTTAACAGGGTGACCTGACCTAGTTTGAGGGGTCAGTGAGGACCTCCCCAACGAAAGTCACTTGCACTGTGATTTGAAAAGAGAGTAGGCTTTGACTAGTTGAAAAAGGGAGTGGAGATGGAAATCGTTCTAGACACAACATTACAGAAATAACAGCATTTATTAATGTCCTAGTGAAGGGGAGAGACCTTGACCAACTTGGGAGATTGAAAGAAGGCCTGTGTGGTTGGATCATGTAGTACTTATAGGTCACATTATAGTTTGGTGTTTTTGTCTAAGAGCAGTCAAGAAAAAGAATAGATATATGTATATGTATAACAATCACGTTGCTGTACACCTGAAACTAACACAACATTGTAAATCAACTCTACTCCAATATAAAATAAAAATTTAAAAAAGATTTAAATTAGAGTATGATATCAGTTTTGCAGAAAATTCTGTCAACATTATAAATAACAGATAGAATAGCAGAGCTGATGTGAGTAGATCAATAAGGAAAATATTGTAGTAATTCAGGTATGGCATGGTGGTCAACAGTGATAGTAGAGATGAAGAAAAGTGAAGAGATTTAAGATGTTTAGGAGCTAAGGTCAGCAGAACTTAATGTTGGAGAGAATGTCAGAGACGACTTCCAGGCCTGGCCTGTACAGCTGGATAGATGGTGATACCATCTGCTAAGAACAGGGGAGGACCAGGTGAGCATGGGACAGTGAAGATCGTATCATGCAGACTTTGAGATGCTTTAGAATAAACCAAATGGCAATGTCAAGTAAGCTGAAACAGGTCAGTGATCTATCATAACTGGAGGAAAGGCAACAACTGTGGATGTAAATGCAGGTACATTTTTAGATTTGGTGGTAGAAAGTTGAGATAGTCTCTCCCGAGGACTTTTATTTTCTTGGTAAAATGGGAGGTATGGTTAGCTTCTGTAAGTGAGAGGAAAGGAGATCAGATGTTTGAGGAGTTTTTAAGTTTGAAATTGTCATTACAGGTAATTGGAGAGAAGGTGATTGCAAAAATACAGTAAAGTTACTGGACACCCTCTAGAGCTTGGCTGAGGTTGATATCTATGTTTGTAGATGTTACTGGTCTTTCTACTCATTTGAGTTTTCACCAGCAGTCTGTTGCTTCTTGACTGCAGGCCTGGGTTCATCCAGACTTTGATATGGGAAAGTTTCTGAGTTGGGTAATTGAGTAATGCAAGAGTCCTTAAATGAAGAATTGAATACAGAGGTGTGTGCACATTTGCAGGTGAAGGGAGCACATTGAGATGAGGTCTGAGTTTGAGGTGCTTGTGAAAACATCCAGGATGACATTTTAGTCTGGTGGTCTAGCTCCAGGCCAGAAATATATATTTGGGAGTCACCTCAACTATAAGTGTCAAATGAAGTAATGAATTTGAATGAATTCATCCAAGGATGTAGGAAATATAGCATACAAAGAGCTGATGGCCAAGAATGGGACCTAGGGTGTAGTAGGAGATCAAAAAAGAAATTTCAGTGGCATAGGAAAGTAACCAGGAGAAGAAGTAGAATTACGGGCTTGAAAGGGGACGTGTTGATGCTATACAGAGGTAAGGTCAGGTGAGAACTGAAATTGGAGTCCTTTGGGATTCATTAATTAGGACATCCTTGTTACCTTATTGAGAAGTGTGTCATTTGGGGCAGCTGGAGGCCCTTAGGGAGTGAAGCCAGACTGAATTAAATTGAAGAGTGAGGAAGGGAAGGGTCTTTGTTTGATGGTACTTCATTTGAAAGGAAATGAGGAAGGGAGATTGGTAATTAGAGACAGGATGCAAGGGAAGGTTATTTAGGATGGGGAATACTTAAATACAACGTTTAGAATGAAGAGAAGGAGGCATTGAAAAGGGAGAAAGTGAAAATGTAGGAGAGAGAGAATCAGACCATTTTCATCCTTCTCATCTTGTATTCTCAGAACAATCCTCCAAGGAAAGTAGTATTACCCCTGTTTTGCAAAGATGAGGCAACTGAAAGTAATTTCAGTCACTTTTCTGTGGTCACACGGCTAGTGGCTAGTAAGCGGGAGTCAGCACATGAACCCAGTTATAACTCCGAAATGGTTGCACATACCACAGTACCAAGTCACAAACACCTTGAACATTGTTCTCTCAGGACAAAAAAGTTGATGTAGTAGCCTCAGTACATTTTTTAAAAATTTACTCTTTTAAAGAAAACTCCCACCACTCTGGCAAGCAATATGAGGTTCACCTTTTTTGGAATGTCAATTAATGACAGACACTCAGCTGGATGTTTCACATTCATCGTTTAATTTTCACAACATAATGGCAACATAGGTGTAATTACCACTACTTTAAAATGAGGAAAACAAGATTCACAGTGGAGACAGCTTTTGTCATACTATACTACCATTGATTTCTTTTTAAAAAAAATTTTAATGGAGTATAGTTGATTTACAAGGCTGTGTTAGCAAATACAACCTTGTGTACAGCAAGGTGAATCAGTTATACATATACATATATGAAGAATCTTTTTTATATTCTTTTCCCATATAGGCCATTACATAGTATTGAGTAGAGTTCCCTGTGCGATACCTTAGGTTCTTATTAATTATCTACTTTATATATAGTATTGTGTATATGTCAATCCCAGTCTTCCAATTTATCCCTCCCCGCCTTACCCCCGGTAACCATAAGTATGTTTTCTACGTCTGTAACTCTATTTCTATTTTGTAGATAAGTTCATTTGTACCCTTTTTTAGATTCCACATATAAGCAACATACCATTGATTTCTTTGTTTAATTCTATTTCACCTGTATACCAGTGTTTCTCAAAAGTCTCTACAAATTAGTGGACAATAAATTATACTTTTATATAAACTTTATTGACATATAATCCACATACCATAAAGTTTACCCATTTAAAGTATACAATTCAATGTTTTTAGTATTATTCACAGAGCTGTGCAATCATCTCTATGATCTATTTTTACAGTGTTATAATCACCCTCAAAAGAGACCCTGTATCTATTAGCAGTCACTTCTCATCCTCCACTCCTTCCTCAGGCACATACAAATCAAACTGATGACTCCATAGACTTGCCTACACTGAACATTACATACAAATGGAATCATATAATATGTGGTCTTTTGTGATTGGCTTCTTTCACCCAGCATGTTTTTATTTATTTATTTATTATAATTTTTTAATGATCATTTGATTTTATTACAATGACTAGATGACCGTCACTCTTAAAAAGGAACATAAAGTGTAATAAGTTGAAATCAGTTTTTTTGAGTACAAAGAAAGCAGTACAGTTGCAAATATTGACAATCTATAACATTATTATAAAGGCAATGGATTAATAAACCAACCAAAATACGCTGATTATTACTTTAGTTTCAAATGCTACTTTAAATTTGGTTTAATTAAAAATCTCTACTCTTTATTGGATAAAATCTCAAATATTATAGTAATAATAACTTTTTTTTTTTTTTTTTTTCCACGC
>NW_020175500.1:6770-26361 GCF_003031525.2 Neophocaena asiaeorientalis asiaeorientalis
AACCCGTGTCCCCTGCATCGGCAGGCGGACTCTCAACCACTGCACCACCAGGGAAGCCCAATAATAATAACATTTACAGAAGTAAAATATATGTCAACAATAGCACAAAGAAAAGGAAGGGGTAACTTCTCTTCTGAAGAACCTCCAGTGCCTTCCCATTTCACTAAGAGTAAAAGCCAAAGTTCTTACAAAGTACTAAAAGTCCCTATACCAACTGTCCCCGTAACCTCTGTCACTTCCTCTCTACTATTCTTACCTCCTGCTCACTGTGCTCCAATCACACTAACCTATTGGGCTGTTCCTAGAGAATCCTGGGCAAACTCCCACCTTAGGGCCTGAGCACTGGTGGCTGCCTGTGGCCAGAAGGCACTCACACCCAGATGACCAGAGGCTAACACAATTCTAAATGAGGCCCGCCCGGACAAATCTATTTATAGTTGTAATTCGTGAAAGCATCTCCAACTCCCTTGCCCTCTATATTTTTCAGAGCACATATCACCCTTGAACATACTATATAATTTCCTTGTTTAAATGGAATTCATTATTTATTTTTGTTTCCCCCTGTTAGAATATAAGCACCAAAACAGTATGGATCTTCTCTGTTTGCTTTTTTTTTTTTTAACATCTTTATTGGACTATAGTTGCTTTAAAATGTTGTGTTAGTTTCTGCTTTATAACAAAGTGAATCAGCTATATGTATACATATATCCCCATATCTCCTCACTCTTGCGTTTCCCTCCCAACCTCCCTATCCCACCCCTCTAGGTGGTCACAAAGCACCGAGTTGATCTACCTGTGCTATGCGGCTGCTTCCCACTAGCTATCTATTTTATATTTGATAGTGTATGTGTGTCCATGGCACTCTCTCATTTCATCCCCTCTTCCCCCTCCCCGTGTCCTCAAGTCCATTCTCTATGTCTGTGTCTTTATTCCTGTCCTGCCCCTAGGTTCTTCATAACCACTTTTTTTTATATTCCATATATATTTGTTAGCATACAGTATTTGTTTTTCTCTTTCTGACTTACTTCACTCTGTATGACAGACTCTAGGTCCACCCACCTCACTACAAACAAATCAATATCTTTTTTTTATGGCTCAGGAATATTCCATTGTATATATGTGCCACATCTTCTTTATCCATTCATCTGTAGATGGACACTTAGGTTGCTTCCATGTCCTGGCTCTTGTAAATACAGCTGCAGTGAACATTGTGGTACATGACTCTTGTTGAATTATGGTTTTCTCAGGTGATATGCCCAGTAGTGGGATTGCTGGGTCATATAGTAATTCTAATTTTAGTTTTTTAAGGAACCTCCATACTGTTCTCCATAGTGACTGTATGAATTTACATTCCTACCAACAGTGCAAGAGGGTTCCCTTTTCTCCACACCCTCTCCAGCATTTATAGTTTGTAGATTTTTTGATGATGGCCATTCTTATTGGTGTGAAGTGTTACCTCATTGTAGTTTTGATTTGCATTTCCCTAATGATTAGTGATGTTGAGAATCTTTTCATGTGTTTGTAGGCAATCTGTATATCGCCTTTGGAGAAATGTCTATTTAGGTCTTCTGCCCATTTTTAGATTGGGTTGTTTGTTTTTTGATATTGAACTGCATCAGCTGCTTCTATATTCTGGAGATTAATCACTTGTCAGTTGCTTCATTTTCAAATATTTTCTCCCATTCTGAGGGTTGTCTTTTGGTCTTGTTTATGGTTTCCTTTGCTGTGCAAAAGGTTTTAAGTTTCATTAGGTCACATTTGTTTATTTTTGTTTTTATTTCCATTTCTCTAGGAGGTGGGTCAAAAAGGATCTTGCTGTGATTTATGTCATAGAGTGTTCTGCCTATGTTTTCCTCTAAGAGATTTATAGTGTCCGGTCTTACATTTCAGTCTTTGATCCATTTTGAGTTTATTTTTGTGTATGGTGTTAAGAAGTGTTCTAATTTCATTCTTTTACATGTAGCTGTCCAGTTTTCACAGAAGCTCTTATAGAAGGGGCAGTCTTTTCTCCATTGTATATTCTTGCCTCCTTTATCAAAGATAAGGTGTCCATATGGGTGTGGGTCTATCTGTGGGGTTTCTATCCTGTTCCACTGATCTATATTTCTATTTTTGTGCCAGTACCATACTGTTTTGATTACTGTAGCTTTGTAGTATACTCTGAAGTCAGGGAGCCTGATTTCTCCGGTTCCATTTTTCATTCTCAAGATTGCTTTGGATATTCGGGGTCTTTAATGTTTCCATACAAATTGTGAAATTTTTTGTTTTAGTTCTGTGAAAAATGCCAGTGTTAGTTTGCTAGGGATTGCACAGAATCTGTAGATTGCTTTGGATAGTAGAGTCATTTTCACAATGTTGATTCTTCCAATCCATGTACATGGTGTACCTCTCCATGTATTTGTATCATCTTTAATTTGTTTCATCAGTTTCTTATAAGTTTCTGCATACAGGTCTTTTGTCTCCTTAGGTAGGTTTATTCCTCAATATTTTATTCTTTTTGCTGCAATGGTAAATGGGAGTGTATTCTTAATTTCACTTTCAGATTTTTCATCATTAGTGTATAGTAATGCTAGAGATTTCTGTGCATTAATTTGGTGTCCTGCTACTTTACCAAATTCATTGATTAGCTCTAGTAGTTTTCTGGTAGCATCTTTAGGATTCTCTATGCACAGTATCATGTTATCTGCAAACAGTGACACTTTTACTTCTTCATTTCTGATTTGGATTCCTTTTATTTCTTTTTCTTCTCTGATTGCAGTGGCTAACACTTCTAAAATTATGTTGAATAATATTGCTGACAGTGGGCAACCTTGTCTTGTTCCTGATCTTAGAGGAAATGGTGCTCTTTTTCAACTTTGAGAACAATGTTGGCTGTGGGTTTGTCATATATGGCCTTTATGATGTTGAGGTAGGTTCCCTCTATGCCTAGTTTCTGGAGGGTTTTTATCATAAATGGTTGTTGAATTTTCTCAAAAGCTTTTTCTGCATCTATTGAGATGATCATATGGTCTTAGTTCTTCAGTTTTTTAATATGTTGTATCACATTGATTGATTTGTGTATATTGAATAATCCTTGCATTCCTGGGATAAACCCCACTTGATCATGGTGTTTGATCCTTTTAATGTGCTGTTGGATTCTGTTTGGTAGTATTTTGTTGAGGATTTTTACATCTATGTTCATCAGTGATGTTGTCCTGTAGTGTTCTTTCTTTGTGATATCTTTGTCTGGTTTTGGTATCAGGGGATGGTGGCCTTGTAGAATGAGTTTGGAAGTGTTCCTCACTCTGCTATATTTTGGAAGAGTTTGAGGAGGATAGGTGTTAGCTCTTCTGTAGATGTTTGATAGTATTCACCTGTGAAGCCATCTAGTCCTGGGCTTTTATTGGTTGGAAGATTTTTAATCTCAGTTTCAGTTTCAGTGCTTGTGATTTTTCTGTTTATATTTTCTATTTCTTCCTGTTTCAGTCTTGGAAGATTGTGCTTTTCTAAGAATTTGTCCATTTCTTACAGGTTGTCCATTTTTTTGGCATATAGTTGCTTGTAGTAATCTCTCATAATCCTTTGTATTTCCACAGTGTCAGTTGTTTCTTCTCCTTTTTCATTTCTCATTCTGTTGATTAGAGTTCTCCCTTTTTTTCTTGCTGAGCCTGGCTAGTGTTTTAAAAATTTTGTTTATCTTCTCAAAGAACCAGCTTTTACTTTTATTGATCTCTGCTCTTATTTCCTTCATTTCTTTTTCTTTATTTCTGATCTGATCTTTATGATTTCTTTCCTTCTGCTAGCTTTGTGTTGTTCTTTTTTCTTCTTTCTTTAATTACTTTAGGTATTAGACTAGGTTGTTCATTTGAGATGTTTCTTGTTTCTTGAGGTTGGATTGTATTGCTATATATTTCCCTCTTAGAACTGCTTTTTCTGCAGCCCATAAATTTTCGGTTGTCGTGTGTTCATTGTCATTTGTTTCTAGGTATTTTTTTATTTCCTCTTTGATTCCTTCAGTGATCTCTTGGTAATTTTGTAGTGTATTGTTTAGCCTCCCTGTGTTTGTCGTTGTTACAGTTTTTTCTCTATTTGTTAACTAGTTTCATAGCATTGTGGTCATAAAAGACCCTTGATATGATTTCAATTTTCCTAAATTTACCAAGACTTGATTTGTGACCCAAGATATGATCTATCCTGGAGAATGTTCCATGAATGCTTGAGAAGAAAGCTTATTCTTTTGTTTTTGGACTGAATGTCCTATAAATATCAATTAAGTATATCTTGTTTAATGTGTCATTTAAAGCTTGTACGTCCTTATTTATTTTCATTTTGGATGATCTGTCCATTGGTGAAAGTGGGGTGTTAAAACATCGTGTCCTTCTTTGTTTCTTGTAATAGTCTTTATTTTAAACTCTATTTTGTCTGATATAAGAATTGCTACTGCAGCTTTCTTTTGATTTCCATTTGCATGGAATATCTTTTTCCATCCCCTCACTTTCAGTCTGTATGTGTCCCTAGGTCTGATGTGGGTCTCTTGTAGACAGTGTATATATGGGTCTTGTTTTTGTATCCATTCAGCCAGTCTATGTCTTTTGGTTGGAGCATTTAATCCATTTGCATTTAAGGTAGTTATCCATATGTGTGTGCCTATTACCGTTTTCTTAAATGTTTTGGGTTTGTTATTGTAGGTCTTTTCCTTCTCTTATGTCCTGCCTAGAGAAGTTCCCTTAGCATTTGTTGTAAAGCTGGTTTGGTGGTATGAATTCTCCTTACTTTTGTTTATCTGTAAAGGTTTTAATTTCTATGTCGAATCTGAATGAGATCCTGCTGGGTATTGTAATCTTGGTTTTAGGTTTTTCCCTTTTCTCACTTTAAATATGTTCTGCCACTCCCTTCTGGCTGCAGAGTTTCTGCTGAAAGATCAGTCTTTAACCTTATGGGGATACCCTCAGATGTTATTTGTTGCTTTTCCCTTGATGCTTGTAATTTTTTTTTTTTGAATTAAGTTTTGATAGTTTGATTTATGTGTGTCTTTGTGTCTTTCTCCTTGGATTTATCCTCTATGGAACTATCTCTGCTTCCTGGACCTGATTATTTCTTTTCCCATGTTAGGGAAGTTTTCAACTATAATCTCTTCAAATATTTTTTCAGACCGTCTTTCTCTTCTTCTTCTGGGACCCCTATAATTCAAATGTTGGTGTGTTTAATGTTGTCCCAGAGGTCTCTGAGACTGTCCTGAATTTTCATTCTTTTTTCTTTATTCTCCTCTGTGGTAGTTATTTCCACCATTTTATCTTCCAGGTCAGTTATCCATTTCTCTACCTCATTGTTTTGCTATTGATATTTTGTAGAGAATTTTTTGTTTCATTTTTTTTTTGGTCCATCATTGTTTTCTCTTTAGTTCTTCTAGTCCTTGTTAAACATTTCCTGTATTTTTTCCATTCTATTTCCAAGATTTTGGATCATCTTTACTATCAGTACTCTGAATTCTTTTTCAGGTAGACTGCTTATTTCTTCATATTTTTGGTCAGGTGGGTTTTTGCATTGCTCCTTCATCTGATGCATATTTCTCTGTCTTCTCATTTTGTTCAACTTGCTGTGTTTGGGGTCTCCTTTTCACAGGCTGCGTGTTCGTAATTGCAATTGTTTTCTGTGTCTGCCCGCAGTGGGAGACTTTGGTTCAGTGCCTTGTGTAGGCTTCCTTGTGGATGGGACTGGTGCCTGTGTTCTGGTGGGTGAGCCTGGGTCTTGCCTTTCTGGTGGGCAGGGCCATGTCTGGTGGTGTCTGTGAACTTAGTATGATTTTAGGCACTCTCTCTGCTAATGGGTGGAGTTGTGTTCCTGTCTTGCTAGTTGTTTGGCATGGGGCGTCCAGCACTGAAACTTGCTGGCCATTGGGTGGAGCTGTGTCTTAGTGTTGAGACAGAGATCTCTGGGAGATCTCTCACCAATTCATATTACTTGGGGCTGGGAGGTCTCTGGAGGTCCACTGTCTTGAACTTGGCTGTCTCACCTCAGAGTCTCAGACCTGACACAAGGCTGGAGCACCAAGACCCTGTCAGCCACACGGCTCAGAAGAAAAGGGATAAAAAAGAAAGAAAAATAAATAAATTTAAAAGAATAAAAGAAAATAATTGTTAAAAATTGAAAAATTAATAAAATAAAAACATTAAAAGTGTAATAAAAAAAGAAGAGAACAATCAAACCAATAAACAAATCCACCAATGAAAATAAGCACTAAAAACTATACTAAGATAAATATAAAAATCGGAAACAAGTCAGTCACAGACATGAAACCCCAAGTCTACAGTTACTCCCAAAGTCCACTGCCTCAATTTTTGGTTGATTCGTTGTCTATTCTGGTATTCCACAGATGCTGGGTACCTCAAGTTGACTGTGGGCATTTAATCCGCTCCTCCTGAGGCTGCACAGAGAAATTTGCCTTTCACTTCTTTGTTTGCACAACTCCTGGTGTTCAGCTTTGGATTTGAACCTGTCTCTGTGTGTAGGTGGCCTGAGGGCATCTGTTCATCGCTCAGACAGGACGGGGTTCAAGGGGCAGATGATTTTGGGGCTCTGGCTCACTCAGGCTGGGGGGAGGGAGGGGTATGGATGCGGGGTGAGCCTGTAGCAGCAGAGGCCAGCATGACTTTGCACCAGCCTGATGCATGCCATGCATTCTCCTGGGGAAGATGTCCCTAGAGAATGGGACCCTGGCAGTGGTGGGCTGCACAGGCTCCTGGGACGGGAGGTATGGATAGTGATCTGTGCTTGCACACAGGCTTCTTGTTGGCTGCAGCAGCAGCCTTAGCATCTCATGCCCATCTCTTGGGTTCATGATGATAGCTGTGGCTTGCGCCCGTCTCTGGAACTCCTTTAAGTGGCGCTCTTAATACCCTCTCCTCATGCACCAGGAAACAAAAAGGCAAGAAAATGTCTGTGTGTAGGTTGCCCTCAGGTATCTGTTTCCACCCAGACAGGATGCGGTTGAAGCAGCAGCTGATTAGGGGGCTCTGGCTCACTTATGCTGGGGGGAGGGTGGGGTACGGTAGTTACAATTGGAAAGCAGGGTGAGCCTGCAGTGGCAGAAGCCCGTGTGATGTTGCAACAGCCTGAGGCACACCATGTGTTCTCCCGGGGAAGTTGTCCCTAGATCATGGAACCCCACCAGTGGCAGACTCCCAGGCTCCCAGGGTGGGGGAGTGGGTGTGTGGTTAGTGACCTGTGCTTGCACACTGGATTCTTGATGGCTACAGCAGCAGCGTTAGCATTTCATGCCCGTCTCTGGTGTCAGAGCTGATAACCTGTCTCTGAAGCTCTTTTAGGCATTGCTCTGCCTTCTGTGGGCAGACAAAGTAGGAATCCCCTGTCCTCGTGCACCCCAAAACAATGGTCTCTTGACTCTTAGACAGGTCCAGACATTTTCCCGAATTCCCTCCCAGTTAGCTTTGGTGCACTAGCCCCCCTCAGGCTCTGTTCTCGAAGCCAGCCACAGTCCTCTCCCAGGGATCTGACCTCTGAAGCCCAAGCCTCAGCTCCCAGCCCACACCCACCCCGGCGGGTGAGCAGACAAGCCTCTCGGGCTGTTGAGTGCTGGTCGGCACTGATCCTCTGTGCGGGAATCTCTCCGATTTTCCCTCTGCAGCCCTATTGCTTTGCTCTCCTCCATGGCTCTGAAGCTTCCCCCCACCACCCACCTCCTGTCTCTGCCAGTGAAGGGGCTTCCTAGTGTGTGGAAAATTTTCCTTCTTCACAGCTCCCTCCCAGAGGTGCATGTCTTGTCCCTATTCTTTTGTCTCTGTTTTTTCTTTTTTCTTTTGGCCTACCCAGGTATGTGGGGTTTTTCTTGCCTTTTGGGAAGTCTGAGGTCTTCTGCCAGCATTCAGTAGGTGTTCTGTAGTAGTTGTTCCATTTGTCGAAATATATATATTTTTAAATTTATTTATTTATTTTTGCTGTGTTGGGTCTTCGTTTCTGTGCGAGGGCTTTCTCTAGCTGTGGCAAGTGGGGGCCACTTTTCATTGTAGTGCGCAGGCCTCTCACTATCGCGGCCTCTCTTGTTGCGGAGCACAGGTTCCAGACGCGCAGGCTCAGTAGTTGTGGCTCACAGGCCTAGTCACTCCGCGACATGTGGGATCCTCCCAGACCAGGGCTCAAACCGGTGTCCCCTGCATTAGCAGGCAAATTCTCAACCACCACCTCATTAGCAGGCTAATTCTCAACTGCGCCAC
This sequence comes from Neophocaena asiaeorientalis asiaeorientalis, assembly GCF_003031525.2. Lineage (NCBI taxonomy): Eukaryota > Metazoa > Chordata > Mammalia > Artiodactyla > Phocoenidae > Neophocaena > Neophocaena asiaeorientalis. The sequence continues at coordinate 14,981 of NW_020175500.1, forward strand.
CAGGGAAGCCCTGTCGAAATATTTTTGATGTATTTGTGGGGAGTAAGGTGATCTCCACATCTTACTCCTCCTTCACCTTGAAGGTCTCCCCTAGCATGTTTTTAAAATTCACCCATATTATGGTATGTATCAGTACTTTATTCCTTTTTATTGCTGAGCAATACTCCATGGAATGGATGTGCCACATTCCATCCATCCATTCATCAAGTGATGAATACTTGGGACACTTACAACCTTTGGCTACTATGAATATTGATACTATGAATATATGTGTACAAGTTTTTGTTTGGATGTATGTTTTTGTTTTTCTTTGGTAGATACCTAAGAGTGGGCTTGGGTTATATGGAAACTCTATGTTTCAAGTTTTGAGGAACTGCCAAACTGTTTCAAAAGAGGATGCACTATTGTATGCTTCTGCTGGCAATCTGAGGGTTGTAATTTCTCCACATCCTTGTCAACAATTGTTACTGCCTGTCTTTTTAATTATAAGCATCCCAGTGGACAGGAAGTGGCATCTCATTGTAATTTTGATTTTCAATTCCCTAGTGGCTGATGATGAGCACATTTTTCATGTGCTCATTGGCCATTTATATAACCTCTTTGGCAAAATATCTATGCAGATTCTTTATTCAGTTTTAAAAAATTAGGGGTTTTGTCTTTTTATTATTCAGTTACATGAGTTCAGTATATATTCTCTATATGTCTTGTCAGAGGTGACTTGCAAATTTTTTCTATGAATTGTCTTTTCACTTTCTTGATTTTGTCCTTTGAAACATGAAGGTTTTTCATTTTGATAACATCCAATTTATTTTTTCTTTTCTTGCTTGTGCTTTGGTGTCACATGTAAGGAGCCTTTGCCTAACCCAAGGTCACAAAGATTTACTCTTATATTTTCTTTTAAGATTTTTATAGTTTTAGCTCTTATATTTATATCTTTGATCAATTTTAAGTTAGTTTTTCTATGTGGATGAGGTAGGAATCCAATTCATTCTTTTGTATGTGTATATCCAGTTATCCCCTATCATTTGTTGAAGAGACTATTCTTTCCCCATTGGTTTTTCTGGGTACATTTGTTAAAAATCAATTGACCATAAATGTAAGAATTCATTTCTGTACTCTTAATTCTATTTATTTAATCAATCTATATGTCTGTCCTTATGCCAGTACATTGTCTTGCTTACTGTAGCGTTGTAGTAAGTTTTGAAATCAGGTAGTGTGAATGAATTCTCCAAGTTTGTTCTTTTTCCAGATGATTCTGGATACTCTTTGTCTTTTGCATTTCTCTATGAATTTTAGGATCAATTTCTTTTTAAAGATCCAGGTAGGATTTTCATTGAAGCTGTATATCAATTTGAGGAGTATTGCCATCTTAACAATATTAAGTCTTCTGGTTCATGAACATGAGATAACTTTTAATTTATTTAAATCTTTAATTTATTTCAACAGTGTTTTGTAGTTATAGTGCTGAATAATATTCCATTGTACCACTGTTTATTTATCCACTCACGTGCTGAAGGACATAACCTTGGTTGTCGTCAAGTTTTGGAAATTATGAATGAAGCTGCTGTAAAATCTGTGCAGGTTTTTGTGTAGGTGTAAGTTTTCAGCTCATTTGGATAAATACCAAGAAGGTGACTGCTGGATCTTACACTACTTTCTAAAATTTACTTCCAAGTATTTTATTCTTTTTTGATGCTATTACAAATGGAATTGTTTTCTTAATTTCATTTTTGGATTGCTTATGGCCAGTGTATAGAATTACAATTTAGTTTTGTATGTTGATCTTGTATTCTGAAACTTTGCTGAACTCGTTTATTAGTTATCATGGTTTTTTAGTTGATTGCTTAGGATTTTTAATGTACTGGATTATGCCATCTTTCTTTCCAATCTGGATTCCATTCTTTCTTTTTCTTGCCTGACTTTCATGGCTAGATCTTCGAATACAATATTGAATAGAAGTGGCAAGAGGAGACATCCTTGTCTTTCCACCCCCACCCCGATATTAGAGGGAGAACATTTAGTCTTTCACAACTAAGTATGATGATAACTGTGCCATTTTCATAGATGTCTTTATCAGGTTGAGGAAGTTTGTTTCTATTTCAAGGATGTTAAGAGTTTTTATCATAACAGGGTGTTGGATTTTAAAAGTAATTTTCCTTAAACTGTTGATATGATCATGTGGGTTTTGTCCTTTATTCTATTAATATAGTATATTATATAAATTAGATCTTAGATAATAAAGCATCTTTGTATTCCTGGGATTCATCTCACTTGGTCATGGTGTACAATCTTTTTTATATATTGCTGGATTAGGTTTACTAATATTTTAGTTGAAATTATTTATGTCAATATTCATAAAGAATATTGGTCTAATTATTTTTCTTGTTATATCTTTGTTTGGTTTTGGTATCAACGAAATACTGGCCTTATAGAATGAATTGCAAAGTGTTCCTTCCTGTTCTATTTTTTTGAAGAGTTTGTGAAGGGTTAGTATTAATTCATCTTTAAACAAGTTGGTAGAATTTGGTGAAGTCACCTGATCCTAGATTTTATTTTGGGGGAGTGTCTTGACTACTAATTCAATCTCTTTACTTATTATAGGTTTATTCAGATTTTGTATTTCTTTTTGAGTTAGTTTTGATAGTTTGAGTGTTTCTAAGAATGTTTATTTCATATAAGTTATTTATTTGTTGGCATACAATTGTTCATTGTACTTCCTTATGTGTTTTTTTTTCCCTGTAAGATTTATTGATGATCGCTCTTTCATTCCTGATTTTAGTAATTTATGCCCTCTCTCTTTTGTTTCTTGGTCAGTCTGCTTAAAGATTTGTCAATCTTTTTGATCTTTTCAAAGAACTAACTTTGTCATTGATTTTCTCTATTGGTTTTCTTTTTCTATTTCATTTGTTTTCACTCTAGTCTTATACTAGTCTACTTTTTGCTTGCTTTTGGGCAAACTTGCCCTTCTTTTTCTAGTTTCTTAAGGGAGAAATGTACTTTGTTAAGATCTTTGTTCTTTTTTTAATATAAAAATTTGCAGCTATATATTCCTTCTGAGCATTGCTTTAGCTGCATCCCATATATTTTGTTGTGTTTTCATTTTCATTCACCTCAAAGTATTTTCTAACTTTCCCTGTGATTTTTTTCTTTGGACCATTAATTATGTGGGAGTATTTTGTTTAATTTCCACATATTTGTGATTTTCCTAAATTTTCTTTTCCTATTTTTCTAATTTCATTACCTTGTTTTTAGAGAAGATAATTTGTATGATTTCCATCCTTTTAAATATGCAGGTATACCTCGTTTTATTGTGTTCTGCTTTATTGTGCTTTGTAGATATTGCATTTTTTTTTACAAATTGAAGGTTTGTGGCAACCCTGCGTTGTCAGATGATGGTTAGCATATTTTAGTAATAAAGTATTTTAAAATTAAGGTATAGGGCTTACCTGGTGGTGCAGTGGTTGAGAGTCCACCTGCCGATGCAGGGGACACGGGATCCGGGAGGATCCCACATGCCGCGGAGCGGCTGGGCCTGTGAGCCATGGCTGCTGAGCCTGCGCGTCCGGAGCCTGTGCTCTGCAACGGGAGAGACCACAACAGTGAGAGGCCTGCGTACCGAAAAAAAAAAAAAAATTAAGGTATATACATTTTTAAAGACATAATGCTATTGCATACTTAATAGACTACAATATAGTATAAACAGAACTTTTATATGCACTGGGAAACCTGAAAATTTGTGTGGCTCTCTTTATTGTGATATGCGCCTTATTGCGGTGGTCTGGAACTGAACCCACAATATCTCCTAGGTACTGAAGTTGTTTCTTGACCTAGCATATTATCTGTTTTAGATAATATTCTATGCACACTTGAAAAGGATGTTTATTCTCCTGTTGTTGAGTGGAGTGTTCTGTGGATATCTGTTATGTCAGTTTGGTTTACAGTGTTGCTCATCTTCCATATCCTTGTTGATTTTCTGCCTAGTTGTTCTGTCTGTTATTGAAAGTGGGGTATTAAAATCTGAGATATTATTGTCATTATTTTCTACCTTCATTTATGTCAGTGTTTGCTTCATGTATTTTTTCTGTAGGTGCATATATGTTGCATTTGTTAATTTTTCATAATGTATTGAAACTTTTATCACTATAAAACATATTTTGTCTCTAGTAACAATTTTTCTTTAAAGTCTATTCTGTCTGATATTAACATAACCACTCCAGTTCTCTCTCTTTTTTTAAATAAATTTAGTTATTTTATTTATTTTATTTGTGGCTGCATTGGGACTTCGTTGCTGCATGCGGGCTTTCTCTAGTTGCAGCGAGCGGGGGCTACTCTTCGTTGTGGTGCGTGGGTTTCTCACTGTGGTGGCTTCTCTTGCTGCGGAGCACAGACTCTAGGAACACAGGCGTCAGTAGTTACAGCATGCAGGCTCAGTAGTTGCGGCTTATGGGTTCTAGAGCACAGGCTCAGTAGTTGTGGCACATGGGCTTAGTTGCTCTGTGGCATGTGGGATCTTCCTGGACCAGGGATTGAACCCGTGTCCCCTGCATTGGCAGGCAGATTCTCAACCACTGTGCCACCAGGAAAGCCCTGTTTTTTATATAGTGGCTTGTATCTGCTAATCTCAAACTCTTAATTTGTCCCTCCCACACCCCCTTTCCCCTTTGGTAACCATGAGTGTGTTTTGTGAATCTGTTTCTGTTTTGTAAATAAGTTCATTTGTATCATTTTTTAGATTCCTTGTGTAACTGATATATGGTATTTGTCTTTCTCTTTCTGACTTACTTCACTTAGTATGATTATCTCTAGGTCCATTCATGTTGCTGCAAATTGTAATATTTCATTTTTTTGTAGTTGAGTAATATTTCATTGTATATATACCACATCTTTGTAAGCCATATCTTCTTAATTTTTGGCTTACTTTATTGTACTTTTCAACTCCAGAATTTCTATTTGAATCTTTTAAAATTATTTATTTTTATTTTATTATTTTATTTTGCGGTACGCAGGCCTCTTACTGTTGTGACCTCTCCTGTTGTGGAGCACAGGCTCCGGACGCGCAGGCTCAGTGGCCAAGGCTCACGGGCCCAGCCGCTCTGCAGCATGTGGGATCTTCCCGGACTGGGGCACGAACCCGTGTCCCCTGCATCGGCAGGTGGACTCTCAACCACTGCGCCACCAGGGAAGCCCTAAAATTATTTTTATCTTTTCATTATTACTCACTAATTTGGTGAGACATACTTGTCATACTTTCTTTAAATTCTTTAACCATGTGTTCTTTGAACATATTAATAATAAATTATTTAAAGTCTATGTCTACTAAGTTCAACATCTGGTCCCTCTCAGGGACATTTTCTGTTGTTGTTTTTTTCCCTGTGTATAGGGCATGTTTTCTGTTTCTTTACTTAATATTTTTTGGTTGAAAACTGGGCATTTAATATAACATATTATAACAGCTCTGATGTCAGACACCACCACAACCCTCCTTTCCAATGTTTGTTTTCTTATCTTTTATTTTTATTTTTCTTGCTGCTATTTACTTGTTTAGTGACTTTCTGAGCTGAAAGGGAGAGGTTATGGGAATGCCTTCAAGATAAAACACCACAGTTCTTACTGTCTTATTTGAGGTCAGTAGTTTCTCTTTGATAGATGATTTTCATTTTCGTCTATGAAATTGGCTGATTTCCAGAGTTCTGAAATGATTGCTTTTAGCTTTTTGCCATGAATTTCTTTGTTTCTATGGAAGAATAGGTTCACTGAGGTGCTCACTCCACCATGAAGGATGTTGACATACCACCAATACTTCTTTTTAAAAAAATTAAAATGTAATAGAATAGAATAGCAAGTATTGGTGCTTTGTTTATAGTAAAGTTAGGTATTGTTTTATGAAAATTTAAAACCAAAATGTGTATATTAATTTCTTTGTAATGTTATATGTAGTTTTACTGTGGGTCCCAATTTAAAAAAAGCCTATATAACAATATTAATTTGTATGAACTTCAGTGTGCATCAGAATCATCTGGAGGGCTAGTTAAAATACATATTTATGATCTCTCCATCATAGTTTCTGATTCAGTAGATTGAGAAGGGAGTGAGAATTTGCATTTTTAAATCAAGTTCCCATATGATGCTGATGCTTCTTCTCTGGGCACCTCATTTTGAGAACAACTGTACAAGACCAATAGTTTTCAACCCTGCTTGCAAATACAATCACCTGTGAGTGTTTTAAAATATAAAGATGTCTAGTCCCTACCCCAGACTGATTAGATTCAGATCTCTAGAAGTGGGGCACAGTGTTTCTGATGTACACAAGGAGTTTAGATCTCTGTACTAGATTGTGACCTTTTTGAGGACAAGACTGAGTCTTTTGTCTTTTATCCTTGGTCTGACCTTGTGTAGGTGCTCAATATATGTTGAATGAATTGACTTAAAATGGCCCTAGATTTTTCTAGCAGTAGAGGACAGATTACTCTTGGAGGAGGCAAGGTTTTAAAAATGAAAGGGACAGGCAGGGCTGGTGCTTCTCCAAATGAAGAATGTTGGCTCCACTCCTTCCCGTAGCCCAGATACAAGGAGAGGCTGCAGGGTTTTGTGAGAGTTACATCTATCAGAAATTATTCCCCAGTGCAGGAGGGATAAAGGAAACTTAAGTTCAAACATTGTTGGTGATGCCTTTTCAGCACAGGCACAGAGAAGAGCCCATCTTGGATTTCCCTGCCATGGAACTTCGGAGAAGGACTGATTTTATTCATGGCCTGTTTTTATCTACCTCAGCTCTCCCTACTCCCCAGTTTCCTTCTTTCTTCTGAAAGGAGCTGGTAACTAGGCAAAGGCTACTAATCTACTACTGATCTACTGACAGCCAGACCCCAGGTGAACAAATATTCCCTCTGCTTTTCCTTAGGTCCACGCTTGGTGCTTCAGTCTGGCCTTAGCAATTTTCTGCAACCTCTCTTTCCTGCAGGAGTCCCTATGACCCAGATCTGTCCCTTAGGTACATAGTCTCATCCTGTTACACAGTCAACTATTTGTGGGTTATTCCCTAGGTGTCTTCCTAACAGTGATGTCACTATGTTAGACAAGTGCATTGGCTCTTGTTGATTCTGATGTATCCTCATGACATAGCTGGGAAAATGAGCACTACAAAGTAAGCCACCTACCTGAGCAATACTTCCAGACCACTGCAATAAAGCGAGTCACACAAATTTTTTGATTTTCCAGTATGAGTAAAAGTTACGTTTACACTATACTGTAGTCTGTTAAATGTGCAATAGCATTATGTCTAAATAATGTACTACCTTAATTAAAAAATAGTTTATTGCTAAAAAATGCTAACCATCATCTGTGTCTTAGTGAGTTGTAATCTTTTTGCAGTAACAACATCAAAGATCACAGATCATCATAACAAATATAATAATAATGAAAAAGTTAGAAATATTGTGAGAATTACCAAAATGTGACATACATGTAGTGAGCAAATGTTAGAAAAATTGTGCCGAAAGACTTCTTCGATGAACAGTTGCCACAAACCTTCAATTTGTAAAAAATGCAGTATCTGTGAAGTGCAGTAAAGCAAAGCACAATACAATAAGGTTTACCTGTATGCTTTTTCGACTGTGTTACATCTTTTTATAGACATTTTCCTCTCTGAGTGAGGCACATTCAGAAACTGTAACCTCTTTCCTGTCCACACTCTGCTCAGTAATGCAAAAGCTTTTGTCTTTCATTATATAATCAAGCTATGGGGTTGCCCCTGTTGTTTTAGGACATGGTGAAGTTCAAGGACGTGGTTTTATGTCTCAAAGAAGAGGAATGGAGTCAACCTGACTCCTCCCAGAGGACTCACTGTTGGGATGTGATGCTGGAGAATTATGGAAACACAGTCTCACTTGGTAACTGAAATGTGGCCTCTTCCTTGTATTCTTTTAAGATTTGGGATAGTCTTCCTTTTTCCATGCTTTATTTCTTTTTTTTTTTTTCTTTTATCAACATCTTTGTTGGAGTATAATTGCTTTACAATGGAGTGTTAGTTTCTCCTTTATAACAAAGTCAATCAGTTATACATATACATATGTTGCCATATCTCTTCCCTCTTACATCTCCCTCCCTCTTACCCTCCCTATCCCACCCCTCTAGGTGGTAACAAAACACCAAGCTGATCTCCCTGTGCTATGCGGCTGCTTCCCACTAGCTGTCTATTTTACGTTTGGTAGTGTATATATGTCCATGCCACTCTCTCACTTTGTCACAGCTTACCCTTCTCCCTCCCCATATCCTCAAGTCCATTCTCTAGTAGGTCTGTGTCTTTATTCCCGTCTTACCCCTAGGTTCTTCATAACCTTTTTTTTTTCTTAAATTCCATATATATGTGTTAGCATATGGTATTTGTTTTTCTCTTTCTGATTATTTCACTATGTATGACAGACTCTAGGTCCATCCACCTCACTACAAATAACTCAATTTCATTTCTTTTTATGGCTGAGTAATATTCCATTGTATATATGTACCAAATCTTCTTTATTCATTCATTTGTTGGTGGACACTTAAATTTCTTCCATGTCATGGCTATTGTAAATAGAGCTGCAGTGAAGATTTTGGTACATGATTCTATATGAATTATGGTTTTCTCAGGGTTTATGCCCAGTAGTGGGATTGCTGGGTCATATTATAGTTCTATTTTTAGTTTTTTAAGGAACCTCCATACTGCTCTCCATAGTGGCTGTATCAATTTACATTCCCACCAACTGTGCAAGAGGGCTCCCTTTTCTCCACACCCTCTCCAGCATTTACTGTTTGTAGATTTTTTTGATGATGACCATTCTGACTGGAGTGAGAGGATATGTCATTGGACTTTTGATTTGCACTTCTCTAATGATTAATGATGTTGAGCATTCTTTCATGTGTTTGTTGGCAATCTGTATATGTGTTTGGAAAAATGTCTATTTAGGTATCCTGCCCATTTTTGGATGGGGTGGTTTGTTTATTAGATATTGAGCTGCATGAGCTGCTTGTAAATTTTGGAGATTAATCCTTTGTCAGTTGCTTCATTTGCAAATATTTTCTCCCATTCTGAGGGCTGTCTTTTGGTCTTGTTTATGGTTGCCTTTGCTGTGCAAAAGCTTTTACGTTTCATTAGGTCCCATTTGTTAATTTTTGTTTTTATTTCCATTTCTCTAGGAGGTGGGTCAAAAAGGATCTTGCTGTGATTTATGTCAGAGTGTTCTGCCTATGTTTTCCTCTAAGAGTTTGATAGTGTCTGCTCTTAATTTAGGTCTTTAATCCATTTTGAGTTTATTTTTGTGTATGGTGTTAGGGAGTGTTGTAATTTCATTATTTTCCATGTAGCTTTCTAGTTTTCCCAGCACCACTTATTGAAGAGGCTGTCTGTTTTCCACTGTATATTCTTGCCTTCTTTATCAAAGATAAGGTGACCACATGTGCGTGGGTTTATCTCTGGGCTTTCTATACTGTTCCATTATCTATATCTGTTTTTGTGCCAGTACCGTACTGTCTTGATTACTGTAGCTATGTAGTATAGTCTGAAGCCAGGGAGCCTCATTCCTCCAGCTCCGTTTTTCTTTCTCAAGATTGCTTTGGCTATTCGGGGTCTTTTGTGTTTCCATACAAATTGTGAAATTATTTGTTCTAGTTCTGTGAAAAATACCAGTGGTAATTTGATAGGGATTGCATTGAATCTGTAGATTGCTTTGGGTAGTAGAGTCATTTTCACAATGTTGATTCTTCCAATCCAAGAACATGGTATATCTCTCCATCTGTTTGTATCATAGTTAATTTCTTTCATCAGTGTCTTATAATTTTCTGTATAGAGGTTTTTTGTCTCCATATGTAGGTTTATTCCTAGATATTTTATTCTTTTTGTTGCAATGGTAAGTGGGAGTGTTTCCTTAATTTCACTTTCATATTTTTCATCATTAGTGTGTAGGAATGCTAGAGATATCTGTGCATTATTTTGGTGTCCTGCTACTTTACCAAATTCATTGATTAGCTCTAGTAGTTTTCTGGTAGGATCTTTAGGATTCTCTATGTGTAGTATCAGGTCATCTGCCAAGAGTGACAGCTTTACTTCTTCACTGATTTGGATTCTTTTATTTCTTTTTTTTTTACATCATTATTGCAGTAAAATTGCTTTACAATGGTGTGCTAGTTGCTGCTTTATAACAAAGTGAATCAGTTATACATATAGATATGTTCCCATATCTCTTCCATCTTGTGTCTCCCTCCCTCATTAGCTCTAGTAGTTTTCTGGTAACATCTTTAGGCTTCTCTATTTATAGTATCATGTCATCTGCAAAGAGTGAGAGCTTTACTTCTTCTTTTCCGATTTGGGTTCCTTTTATTTCCTTTTCTTCTCTGATTGCTGTGGCTAAAACTTCCAAAACTATGTTGAATAACAGTGGTGAGAGTAGGCAACCCTGTCTTGTTCCTGATCGTAATGGAAATGATTTCAGTTTTTCAACATTGAGGAACATGTTTGCTGTGAGTTTGTCATATATGGCCTTTATTCTGTTGAGGAAAGTTCCCTCTATGCCTACTTTCTGCAGGGTTTTTATCTAAATGGTGTTGAATTTTGTCAAAAGTTTTCTCTGCATCAATTGAGATAATCATATCGTTTTTCTCCTTCAATTTATATTATGCTGTATCACATTGATTTGCGTATATGAAGAATCCTTGAATTCCTGTGATAAACCCCACTTGATCATTGAGTATGACCCTTTTAATGTGCTGTTGGATTCTGTTTGCTAGTATTTTGTTGAGGATTTTTGCATCTATGTTCATCAGTGATACTGGCCTTCAGTTTTCTTTCTTTGTGACATCTTTGTCTGGTTTTGGTATCAGGGTGATTGTGGCCTCGTAGAATATGTTTCGGAGTTTTCCTCCCTCTGCTATATTTTGGAAGAGTTTGACAAGGATAGGTGTTAGCTCTTCTCTAGATGTTTGGAGCAGAATTGCTGAAGTATAGGGTGGAGTATACATGTCATTTGACTAAGTATTTCCAGATCACTCTCCAGAATGGTGCCACTGTACACACTCCCATCAGCAGTGCGTGAGGGTTGCTATACTCCCACCTCTCTGCCAATATTTGATATCATCCAACTTTCTAAATGATGCCAGTCAACAGGCAATATCTCACCGTGGTTTCAATTTTCATTTCTCTGATTACCTATGATTTCGTACTTCTTTTCATTTACTTATAAGACTTTAAGATTTCCTATTCTGTATCTTGTCTGCTCGTATTGTTCGCCCATTTTAAAAATTGAGATTTATGTTATTGTTCTGGTTGTTTTACAGCAGCTCCTTATATACTGATCATAATCTAATACGCTGAAGAAAGCATATTCTGTCAAAAAGTAAGTCAGATCATG
>NW_020175501.1:0-1891 GCF_003031525.2 Neophocaena asiaeorientalis asiaeorientalis
ATATTATCTGAGTTATTTTTTCTTAGCAAAGTATCTGTTCATTAATTTTTTACAGCGCTTTTATATAGTTTACTTTGGCTTTCATTTTACAGCCTCCACTCAGTTCCACAGTTGCTTAGGTCAACACCATTTTCCCCAAAACTTCATAAGTGAAGTTATTTCATACTTGTAATACAGTTAGATGTTTTGTCACATTCTGTGTTCCATTGTGGATTCTCCAGAATATCTAAATGAATTTTTTAAAAAATTATGTATATTAAGGTTCACTCTTCGTGCTGTAAATTTCTGTGGGTTTTAACAGATGCACAGTATCATGTATCCACCACTACAGTATCATACAGGGTAGTTTCACTACCCTAAACAATCCTCTGTACTTCACCTATTTAACACTTCTCAGTCCCCAAACACCTGGCAACCACTGACTTCTTAAAATTATCTCTATAGATTTGCCTTTTCCAGAGTGTCGTACAATTTTTCATGATTCTTTTCAGACTGGCTCCTTTCACTTAGCAATATGCATTTATAATTTATCCATATCTTTTCATGTTTGGTACCACATTTCTTTTTCTCATGGAATGACATCTCGTTGTTGGGATGTACCACACCTGTTTATTCACACCTGTTAAAAGGAGATCTTGGTTGCTTCTGATTTTTGACAATTATGAGTAAAGCTGCTATAAATATTTGCATGAAGGTGTCTTTTAGGATCTTTATCTTTGATTTTTCTATGGTTTGAAAATGATACGCCTACATGTAATCTTTTGATATTTATTCTGTTGGATGTTCTCTGAGCTTCCTGGATCTGTGATTTTGTGACTGACACTAATTTGGGGGAAATTCGCAGTCATTATTGTTTAAAATATTTCTTCTGTTATTTTCTATCGTTGCCTTGTGGTATTCTTATACGTGTATGTTACACCTTTTGTAGTTGTCCCACAGACTTTGGATATTCTAGAGATTCTTTCTTCTGTCATTCTAGTCTACCGATAATCCCATCAAAGGCCTTCTTCCCATCTCTGTTGCAGTGTTTTGCATTTCTAGTGTTTCTTTTGGGTTCTTTCTTAGGATTTCCATCTCTCTGCTGACATTATCCATCTGTTTTTGCATGCTGTTTATCCATTAGAGCTCTTAACATATTAATTATAGTTCTTTCAAAATCCTGGTATGATCATTCCCAATCCCTGTGATGTGTGGTTCCTTCTATCTCTTGTGTTTTCTTTGCCTTTTACTATGCCTTGTAATTTTTCTTGACAGCCAGATTTGAACAAAGAACTGCTGTAAACAGGCCGTTAGTAATGTGGTGGTAAGGTGTGGCGGGAGGGGAAGTGTTCTATAATTCTATACCTATAATTCTGTAATCTCTAATAACTAGCTCTCAGTTGTTTAGTGGGCCAGTGCCTCTGGAACTTCACGAGTGTTTTTCAGTTTTTGTCTCTCTCCTTAGGTGAGTGAGGATGGCTCAAGTGGGCTAGAGCTGTGTATTCCCCCTCTCCTATGTGGAAGGCTACAGCTGACTAGAGTTGGGTATTTCCCTTCTCCCAGGTGAGCTAGGCTCTGCTAATATCGCAGCCAATTAGACTCCGGTTAATTACTTTCTCCTGAGCGCTGGCCTTGTTAAGTAGAACAGCCTGCTCTCTAGCATATTTCAAAATGGTTCCTCTTCCCTTCCTGCTGGTGACGGCACAAGGGGATTTTTCTCTGACACTTAACTGTGAGAATCCAATTGAGCTCCTGGAGGTAAAACTCACTAAAGTGTGGGAGCCCCACTATGACTGGGCTCCCCTGGAGTTTTTAACCGTCAGGATTGTCCACACTGAGCCTCCAGCAATTAGACAATTCCAGTTCAGGTTTTCCTGCTCCGGCACTGGTTCCCTTGCCAGTTTCTGCCCGC
>NW_020175501.1:23651-26017 GCF_003031525.2 Neophocaena asiaeorientalis asiaeorientalis
GAATCACAGCTTATTGGGAATATAAACCCAGAAGTGGAACAGAATCCCATCACTGGTGCCAATCCCAGTAGGAACACAAACTGTATTGACAGAGTGCTAGAGGCTCAGTGTGCACTAGCTTGAGAGTTAAAATCTCCATGTGGCCCCAATCTTTTATACTTTTTACCTCTAGGAGTCCCATTAGATTCTTACTGTGAGGAATAGAGGAAAAATTCTCTCATACTTCTGGCAGGGGGAGGGGAAAAGTCACTATTCTGAAATATGCTCACATGTCCCTGTTCTTAACAAAGTGCACCCTCAAGGGAAACTTTTACCAGAGCCAAACAGTTTGGAATTTATCTAAGCCTAACCTCACTGGCAGAAGAGAAATACCCAACTCCAGCCCTCCAGCTCTTTGAAAGAGAAGAAAATCATAGATGATATGTTTGAATACATGTTCAGGAAGCAGAAATACAATGAAAGAGTAATAACTGTTACAGCTGGTCAGAGAAGTTACCACCCAGAGTGACTGCTTAAGGCATCCTGGCCATTACCCAGTCAATTTGATAAAGAATCCAAGAAAGATTCAACACCAAGACCCAAGATAATTACTGAGGGATGGACTCCAACAATATTACTGAGTTAAAAACAGGAAAGCATGAAGATCAGGAAACAAGGGATGGGATGTAGTGGAGGAAGTCCTAAGTTGAAGATGAATGGAAGTTCAAGGAAGAAGACTGCTGCATGAGTGGAGAACAACCAGTTCAAAGTGTAACAGAAGAACCATCTGCAAGAAAATATTATGGTTGGGAAAAAGTCTAATTCTAGAAGGAGAATAGATCTCTGGATCATTTGGGGAAAATTTAAAAATAGTTACAGAAAACAAGACAAAGGAAGCACTGAAGTATTTTCTCCAGGAAAACACAAGAAAGACACAGGAAAGACATTCAACTGTGTGCACAACTGGGTCATGCAATGAACACACTTTACATGTTTTTTCCCCCTATATATGTGTATTTATTTGTTAATTTTATTAAGCAAAGAGAAGAAAAGAGCTATTCTTGTTTCATAGGGGTGAATTTGCTTTTTAAAAAATAATATTCATAAAAGTACATACTGCAGAGGTTTCAGCTTGATTGATAGTGATTTGCAGATATATCTAATCTACTGAACGATCTCAGAATTTCATAAACTTTTATTTGTGAAGAAACATTTTACATAAAACGGCCCTTTGTTAAATTTTGGCCTAGCCAGTTTTTGGTTTTTGCAGCAAAATTATTTGGTTAACGTATTAAAATACAACTATATGGTTTCTTTTTCATTTCTCTTTATCTAATCTTATTTCGTGTTTTTTTCCCTTCAGTTTTCTACCTCATTACACTTTCCTCCTTTTATAATCTCATCCCTTTTTAAAATATGGAACTGATTCTCTTCTAAATAATACACAGTGAATATGTGCATAGATGGAAATTAATTGGGAGAGTTATTACTTCTAAAAGAGGGAAAGGAAAATAGGATAACAACATAGAAATGTGCTTCCTGAACTGCCTTTTCTGTAATCTTTCTCTTCCATTATGGCACATCTATTTTTTTTCCTCTTTACTGTGTATGCCTAGAATCTGTATCATTTCAAATCCATTTTTTCTGGCACATTATGTTCCAACATAGTGCCATTTTTTTGTTCTTAAACAGATTACTTATTTCTTATATCTTCTTGGGTCTCACTTTGTTTCTTCCTCTGATGGGGAACAAAACACTTCAAGAAATCCATCACTGTGTTCTTAGAGTGGTTTTCCTTAGGCATTGTTTGAAGTTCTCAGTTTAACCTGAAAAAAAAAAAAGATTCATATAAGTTATGCACATTGTTACATAAAAATGCAAACTAAAGATGAATATAGTATATTCCATCTTCAGAATTCTCAGCTCAATCATGTAACGTTTATAAAGATATTATATATCAATCTTTCTTATAAAATATATTGTCTAAGAAGTTCCACGTCAATAATAATCAATTTATTACTAATAACTGACAAATAAATACCACTATTCTTTGAGGCCTATATTATTTTTTTTAATATTTATTTATTTGGCTGCACCAGTTCTTAGTTGCAGCAGATGGCCTCCTTAGTTGTGGCAGGCCGGCTCCTTTGTTGCAGCACGTGGGCTCCTTAGTTGTGGCACGTGAACTCTTAGTTGCGGCATGCACATGGGATCTAGTTCCCTGACCAGGGATTGAACCCAGACCCCCTGCATTGGGAGCATGGAGTCTTATCCACTGCACCACCAGAAAAGTCTCTGAGGCCTGTATTATTACATGCAACTTACATATGAGGAAATAGAGTTTACAGATATGAGTAGTTGCTCTAGATGACACAGTTCATAAATAA
>NW_020175502.1:0-154 GCF_003031525.2 Neophocaena asiaeorientalis asiaeorientalis
CAAAAGCAGTTCTAAGAGGGAAGGTTATAGCAATACAGGCCCACATTAGGAAACAGGAAGCATCTCGAATAAACAACCTAACCTTGCACTTCAAGCAATTAGAGAAAGAAGAACAAAAAAACCCCAAAGGTAGCAGAAGGAAAGAAATCATAAA
>NW_020175502.1:621-1002 GCF_003031525.2 Neophocaena asiaeorientalis asiaeorientalis
AATAAAACCAAAAGTTGGTTCTTTGAGAAGATAAACAAAATAGATAAACCATTAGCCAGACTTATCAAGAAAAAAAGGAAGAAGACCCAAGTCAATAGAATTAGATATGAAAAAGGAGAAGTAACAACTGACACTGCAGAAATAAAAAAGATCACGAGAGATTACTACAAGCTACTCTATGTCATTAAAATGGGCAATCTGGAAGAAATGGACAAATTCTTAGAAATGCACAACCTGCCAAGACTGAATCAGGAAGAAATAGAAAATATGAACAGACCAATCACAAGCACTGAAATTGAAACTGTGATTAAAAATCCTCCATCAAACAAAAGCCCAAGAACACATGGCTTCACAGGCAAATTCTATCAAACATTTAGAGAA
>NW_020175503.1:0-494 GCF_003031525.2 Neophocaena asiaeorientalis asiaeorientalis
CAAGAGAAGGAAAAGACCTACAATAATAAACCCCAAACAATGAAGAAAATGGTAATACGCACGTACATATTGATAATTACCTTAAATGTAAATGGATTAAATGCTCCAACCAAAAGTCATAGACTGGCTGAATGGATACAAAAACAAGACCCATATGTATGCTGTCTACAAGAGACCCACTTCAGACCTAGGGACACAAACAGACTGAAAGTGAAAGGACGGAGAAAGATATTCCATGCAAATGGAAATCAAAAGAAAACTGGAGTAGCAAGTCTCATATCAGACAAAATAGACTTTAAAATAAAGACTATTACAAAAGACAAAGAAGGACACTACAGAATGATCAAGGGATCAATCCAAGAAGAAGATATAACAATTGTAAATATTTATGCACCCAACATACGAGCACCTCAATACATAAGGCAAATACTAACAGCCATAAAAGGGAGAATAGACAGTAACACAATCATAGTAGGGGACTTTCACACCCCACT
>NW_020175504.1:0-194 GCF_003031525.2 Neophocaena asiaeorientalis asiaeorientalis
AACCGTTGTCGTACCCTAACCTGTACCCTAAACCATCCCCGATCCCTAAGCCTAACCCTAACCCTAACCCTAACACTTACCCGAAGCCTTACCCTAACCCGTCCCCTAATCCTAACTCGTACGCTAAAACTAACCTGTACCCTAACACCTAGGCTCACCCTAAACCGTTGTCGTACACTAACCTGTCCCCTAAA
>NW_020175504.1:556-1100 GCF_003031525.2 Neophocaena asiaeorientalis asiaeorientalis
CCTAAGCCTTACCCGAAGCCTTACCCTAACCCGTCCCCTAATCCTAACCCGTACGCTAACACTAACACATACCCTAACACATACGCTCATCCTTAACCGTTCTCTTACCCGAACCTGTCCCCTAAAACGTCCCCGTCACTTAACCCTAACCCTAACCCTAACCCTAACCCTAACCCTAACCCTAACCCTAACCCTAACCCTAACCCTAACCCTAACCCTAACCCTAACCCTAACCCTAACCCTAACCCTAACCCTAACCCTAACCCTAACCCTAACCCTAACCCTAACCCTAACCCTAACCCTAACCCTAACCCTAACCCTAACCCTAACCCTAACCCTAACCCTAACCCTAACCCTAACCCTAACCCTAACCCTTACCCGAAGGCTTACACTAACCCGTCCCCTAATCCTAACCCGTACGCTAACACTAACCCGTACCCTAACACGTACGCTCACCCTAAACCGTTGTCGTACGCTAACTTGTCCCCTAAACCTTCCCCATTCCCTAAACCTAACCCGAACCCTAACCCTAACCCTAACCCTA
>NW_020175505.1:0-125 GCF_003031525.2 Neophocaena asiaeorientalis asiaeorientalis
CTACCCCTACTATACTGCTATCACCACTACTGCTATTACCCGGCCACTACTATTACTATTACCACTACCCCTACTATACTGCTATCACCACTACTGCTATTACCACTACTATTACTATTACCACT
>NW_020175505.1:861-33895 GCF_003031525.2 Neophocaena asiaeorientalis asiaeorientalis
TTACCACTACCCCTACTATACTGCTATCACCACTACTGCTATGACCACTACTGTTACTATTACCACTACCCCTACTATTACCACTACTAATGCTACTACTAGTACTACTATTAGCAGGAACAGCTGTCGAGCCGATACTATGTCCTGGGCAAATTCTGGACACTTTATACGTATACTCTGATTCAGTCCTCACAGCAACCCTTTGAGGGCAGATACAATTATCCCCCTTTCATGATGGGACAACTGAGGCCCAGGTAAGTAAAGTAACATATGCAGATAGTAAATGGCAGAGCCAAGATTTGGACCCATTGCAGTCTCACTCATTCCAGAACCTGGGCTCTTTTGTGAGAAAGATCACGTTGAGGTGAAGGTTTAATTCAGTGACTTCACTGGCTTACGTTTCTTCAGTGCTACTCCTTGTATCTGAGTAAAATTTAAACTCCTTACCATAACCTGCACACTCTAACCCTGATTTTTTTTTTTTAACGTTCTATTCTTTTACTAAAAATATGTCCATTCAAGGAAGATGTTTTGTTTTTCTAGTTGGGTGACTCATAGAGGGAAAAGTTTAGGTCAGCAAAAATAGAGAGTGGAACGCTGGGGGGAAAAGAATCTTGTGTTTTAAGATGAGACTATTCTGGAAAACTTAAATTAGAGCTTTACTTTGACATGTAACTCTCTCATGATTGCATTAAAAGTTTTCACTTCGTATAATTAAAAATCTCATCAGACGAAAATCTGCCTGTCATGTACATGATGTTTGAGTGACAGACTTCATAATTTATATTCTCAGAGACATGACATTCAGTACTTTCTTTTTTCCTTTTTTTGGAATTTTAAATCTGATCCCTAAATTTGTTTGCTTTTAATTTTTATTGGAGTAGAGTTGCTTTACAATGTTGTGTTAGTTTCAGGTGACAGCAAAGTGAGTCAGTTATACCTGACTCACTTAATAATATATATTATCCACTCTTTTTTAGATTCTTTTCCGATCTGGGCCATTACAGAGTACTGAGCAGAGTTCCCTGTGCTCTACAGGAGGTCCCTGTTAGTTACCTATTTTATATATGGTAGTGTGTATGTGTCGATTTTCTGTCCCCGGAACACGAGAAGCTTGTTCTTGTCTTGGGGCCATAGTGCTTGCCGTCCCCTCTTCCCTTCCCACGTATGTAAGCTTCCCTGGCTTCCCTGACCATCCTACCCGGCGGGAAGGGTGTTAAGTAGGCTAGCCAGTCACTCTCTTATGATCATTTTGTTCATTATCTTCACTCACTTATCCACTTGTCACTGTCTGAAACTATTATTTTTTGCTTATTTATTTATTCTCTCTCTCCATTATGTTATCAGGCTTAGAGAGGGTAGGGATCTTGCTACACCCCCAGCTTAGCACATAGTTTCACATACATAGTTGTACAACATTTTTCATATATGAAGATGCTCAATAAATATTTGTTAAATGAATAAATGAATTCTACTGCAACCCTCGATGACCTCTTGTCCTGTGGGGAACTTGGCAAATTCACATCCAGTAAATGAGCAGAAGCCAGAAAATAAAGACTAAGCCTCCTTCTTTAGGGAATATAAAGTTCTAGGAGCCTAAAGTTCAGCAGTTAATGAGGGAAAAGAGAGAATGTCTTTTAAAACCTTATTGATAGGAGTCTTAGGAAATTAACATTTTTTACATGAGGGGATTTGGGGGACTTATGACTTATTTTGAGCTTCTACATTTTAATTTTGCAAGTAGAAGGTAGCTCCCAAATCACTTTGCTTTTCCCCTTTTGTTCAGGAGTTTGGATATACCACTTTCATTCCTCTAGAATTCAGCTTAGTACCCATAAACACAAGTTCTTTAAAAACAGGTGTTTGATATAAGGATTTATTTTGTCCTACCTTCTCTTATAGACTGAAATTGACTGATTTACTGCTTACTGCTTTGGAAAATCCAATAAAATACGTGGAGGAGAATGTGGAACAAAAGGTAAGTCTTCCAGTTTAGATTTAGTATAAATGAGAAGGAACTTTTTGTAGGAAGATCTTTTTGACCTGAGTGTAAAATATGAATGACACATGGAGACACTTTGTCCCTGCCTTGGCATTTTACCAGCATTCAGCTCCTGACACCTGGATGCAGTGGTACTCTGGAGGGAGCTCGCACTGCCTGGTCAAAGACGACTGTTTAAACTTCAGAAACGTTGGAGCCTGTTGACATGTTGGTAGCTCGAAGTGGGCATGGATGGGAATATTTACATTGTAGAAATAGACAAAATGCTATGGATAGGTTTGTGTTTTTCTCTTTGAGAGCCCATCCTTAGACATTTACCAGCATACTGCCTACGTGGAACCCAGTTTACAACTGGATGTATTTCGTTTAGACCCTCTCCTAGGGAAGAATAACTGGAACAGAAGAGTCATGTTTCCTTTTCTGTATCTCTTCACCTATGCATCCCCTACACTTCAGTTATTTCTTTTGTAAAACAAGATAACTGTTCCAATAACAATGTCTCTTACCTAGGAAACAGACAGAATTATTTGTTCAACTAACATTCTTCATCAAGCTGATCAGACCCTCCGAAGAATTGTCTCTCAGACAATGAAGGAAGCGAAAGGTGTGTTGAGTGGTTAAGATTCTATTTAGTTGAGACTATTCTTTCCTGCTACTCTTGTTCCGTGGATGTGGGTAGTTTATTTGCTTTCATTCATAAAGTTTACATCATGTTTTCAGTTTAAATATGCAACTTGGTTATATTAAGCTAAAACTTCTACCTCTGGAACCAGGCATTCATCCATCCAATAGGTTTTTATTGAGTGGCTACTCTGTACTAGGCTTTATTTTGGATACTGGGGAGTTGAGAGGGAGCAGAACATCATAGTGAGGAGACAAGACAAAAAATAAATACGTGAATATATGCCGGTGCTCTGAAGAAAAGTAAAGTAGGGTAAGGCAAGGTAGTGATGGGAGGATTTATTTTTAAAAGGGTAATCAGGAAGGCTTCTCAGAGGAAATGGCATTGAAGCAAAGATGTGAATGAAAGGAAAGAGCAAGCCATGCTGATGCCTGCAGGATCATTTTAGGCCGTGGACACATCAAGTGCAAAAGTCCACAGGTAAAGTTGGTATGTTCTAGAACAGAAAAAAAGCCATTGAGTCTGGGGTGAAGGGATGGGGAGAGGTAGTCAGGGACCAGGTGTAAAGTCAGCATGGAGTTTGAACAGGCTTAGTGCATTGTCAGTCTGAACTTAGATGAAATATGTGACAATTATAGTTTTATAAAATAATTCCTTTCTGTTTTTTCTTCTTTTTTTTTTTTTTTTTGCGGTACGCGGGCCCCTCACTGCTGCGGTCTCTCCTGTTGCGGAGCACAGGCTCCGCGGCATGTGGGATCTTCCCGGACTGGGGCACGAACCCGTGTCCCCTGCATCGGCAGGCGGACTCTCAACCACTGCGCCACCAGGGAAGCCCTCCTTCAGGTTTTAAATATTGAACTCTTTGCTATATTTAAAATTTGATTTAAAAAATAACAGCAGCTTAACATTTCTTGAACTCCTTTTATATGCTAAGTGCCTTATAAATACTGTTTCTAGTCTTTAGAATCCTGTCAAGTAAGTGTAACTTTACAAATGGGGAAATGGAAGGTCTGAGAGGATGAGTAACTTGCCCAAGGCTGAACTTAACACCTGCTAAATACTGTACCTGGGCAACCTGTTGCTGAGCTAAGTCTGGTTCTCGTTGGTGCTTTCGGTCATGTTCCCCCACGTCACCAACATTTATTATTAATACCTTTGCAAAAACTTAGAACATTGGAAAAATAAACAATATACTAACCATATTGTTTTTCAGACTTTTTTTGAACCATGATCCATAAGCAGGTTTTAATACTGTAACCTAGTGTGTAGCCCAGTACACAGACACTCTCCTGCATAGAAACAAGTTTCACAAAACCTTCACATGTTTAATGAACTGTGTTCTATTTGATTCCATCTTAGTATGCGTTGCAATCCAAAGTTTGAAAAAGAGAGCTGGAACAAAAATGGCATCGGATCAGAATGAAAACAAAAATAGTTGTAGTTCTTTCAACTATTTGCCTGTCCATAAAATGAAGGGAAGGGGGAATAGGGTTATGCCCAAATTACTCTTGACTCTTTTCCTACCCATAATTTTTTGTGTGTGTGTGAAGGAGGTGGTACTAGCTTCTAGAACTGTGCTTAAATAAAATTTAAAAATTCAGTTCTCCTGGGCTTCCCTGGTGGTGCAGTGGTTGAGAGTCCGCCTGCCGATGCAGGGGACATAGGTTCATGCCCCGGTCCGGTAAGATCCCACATGCCGCGGAGCAGCTGGGCCCATGGGAGAGGCCTCAACAGTGAGAGGCCCGCGTATCACAAAAAAAAAAAAAAAAAAAAACGGAAAAAAAATTCAGTTCTCCTTCCATCAAGGAAGTGAAGGGACAACCCACAGAATTGGAGAAAATATTTGCAAATCACATCTCATAAGGGACTTATATCCGAAATACATAAAGGACTCTCACAACACAGTAATAAAAATAACCCCATTTTTTAAATGGGCAAAGAATCTGAAATTTCTTCAGGGAAGATATACAAATGACCAGTAACCACATGAAAACATCATCAGTCATCAGGGAAATGCTAATCAAAACCACAGTGAGACACCACTACACACCCACTAGGACAGCTAGCATCCAAAAGTCCAAGAGGTAGGATGCGGAGAACTCAGAACCCACCTACGCCATTGCTGGGAATGTAAAGTGCTGCAGCCGCTTTGGAAAACAGCCTAGCGGATCCTCAGACAATTAAATGCAATTACCACGGGACCTAGAAATGAAAACGTATGTTCCTATAAAAATTTGCACACAAGTGCTTATAGCAGCATTATTCCTAATAGCCAAAAGGTAGAAGCAACCCAAATGTCCATCGGCTGACAAACAAAATGTGGTCTATCCATACAATGGATTATTCAGCCACAAAAAGGAATGAAGTACTACAACATGGATGAACCTTAAAAACATTATGCAAAGTACAAGAAGCCAGTCACAAAAGGCCACACATTATGAGTCCAGTCATGTGAAATGTCCACAATGGGGAAATCTAGAGACCCCAAGTAAATTAACAGTTGCTTAGGGATTGAGGGCAGAGAGAGGGGGAATGGAGTTAAGAGGGTGACACCTAAGAGTACAGATGATAACATGTTCAAAGATTAACTGTGGTGATAGTTGCTTATATCTGTGAATATACTAAAACCACTAAATTGTAGTTTAAATGGGTAAACTGTATGTTATGTGACTTATATCTCTGTAAAGCTGTTCAACAAAAAAATCATTTCTCAGTCACACTACCCACATGGCTAGTGGCTGCTGGACAGAATAGGGCAGATATAGAGTACTTCCATCATTGTAGAAAATTATATTGGACAACTGTTCTAGGTATTGTCTATCAGAGCTTCAAAGCCAAATTGTCATTTTCTAGCTCTGCTTTTTTACCTTCCTACCTGTTAATTCAATAAGACTAAGTCAAGTTATTTTGTCAAAAGTCCCTTTCAGGTTTGTCTTTTCTGCTCGTGCCATGTCATAGCAAGTTATTTAAATGATCTGCCTGTATCACATTAATGTGACCTTTGTCTATATATTACACCAACTCAATTATGATTTATAGAAGAATCTGAATGGTTTGTCTGAAGTAATCAAATTAATTTCCTGCTGTCATCAGTCCAGCTTGATTTAATTTACACAAATAATTTGGGAATATCTTTATTTTAGGTGAACAGGTGTTTCCGTACAACTTGAAACTTCTAGCCGAAGAACTTAACAAGCTCAAAGCAGAGTTTTTGGAAGACCTAAGACAAGGAAACAAAAAATACCTGTGCTTTCAACAAACCATGGACTTATCAGATGTTATTTCTTTTTTTCATTATGAGAAAGATAACATTGTACGGAAGTATTTTTCAAAGCAGCATTAAAACTTGATTTCCAATCAAAGCCATTTTGGTTACGATTTTGCAAACTAATTTAAACAATTCTGTATTACTGGGTGTTTTCTAGGCCAATGATGTGAATTGCCAAAGAGGGGGGAAAAATCAGTCCATTCTAAAAGATCCATTTGTCATAACAGAAACTACTTCAGTCAGTCACTTGTCAGATGTGACATGGATAATTATGCATCAGGAAGCATGAAGCCTTCCTCATTTATGTGCCAAAACAGTTGGGGGGGCAGGGGTCACACCTTAAATAAAGAGAAGAAATTAGGAAGGAGACAAGATGCTCATTATTGAACTGTTTTTGCTTTTAACTCATGCAACATCTTCTCATGGGTAAGGCACTCTACAAATCCAAACCAAGGTAGCCATAAAATCAAAAAAAATTAACATTTTACACACTGGAAAATTATTTAAAAAACTAATTGGATCCTAGTTTTCAAAAAAGAAAAATCGAGGTCATTAGAAAGTGTTATTTTTTATTCATATATTACAAAAGCAAAGCTTCATTCACAATATGAACTACATACTAGATAGTTATTTCAGCATTAAACTGCTTTCTGGAATCCCTAAACAATAGTGTGTTTTGCAACCATACTCAAGTTTTATGTTTTACATACAAAATACGTTCTTGACATCAAAGTACATATTAACAAAACCAAGTTCTAGAAACCATATACCCTCTAAGACTACTTAATGAAAAGTCCTTAGCAGGGAATTTTAAAAAAAATAATACATCCATTTGATAAATATTTTTGTAGAACTTAAATGAGGTTTATCTCTGAACATCTTTTAGTAATATTCCCTTTGTCAAACAGTTCTGCAGATGAATGGCAAACACTTATTTCTAAAATGAAATAGCACTGGAAAATATCCAGTGAAATTTTTTCAAAGTAAAAGTCTAACCTTTACTTGAATTTCAAGAAGTTGTAGCTACATACTATATTCATAAAATCTGAAATAAAATTACTCCCTGTTAATCTCTTCACAGTTTCTTAAAAAAATATTAGTGGAGATAAAGTATCTACCAACTTTAAAAATCTAAACTTATGTTCACTGAACAAAAATAAATTTAGTTTCAGAACATTGCCTGTTAACAGCAAAGTATTATAAATAGTGCATGTTAAACTTTTCTGAACTCATTTCTATAAAATATTTGATTAAAAATAAAATGGGAGAAACATATTCAATACTTAATAGAAGATACTAACATCTTTTCAATACAGAATTTAACTCACAAAAAATTTAAATAAAATCCTAAATATTTTTTAAAATACAATACTAAAAAAGTTTCTAAGGTAGATCTGCTTCAAAAACTTTAGTGCATTTAGAATTAACTACAGCTTTCAAGCATCGATACCTTTGGAATACAACTGTGCTCTTTAAGTCCTAGGAATTTTAAAATTATACATTCTAGTTTGCAATTGTGAAAAAAAATCTGTTTGAAAATGTACTTTCAAAACATCTCTCTTTAGTTGTCAGAAAAAAAATGTATTTGTCACTATTTGGCCCAGAATATACAGTTAATAGACTGGTTTTAACATGAGAGTTCTTTTTTGTTTAATGAAAACTTTCATTTTCTATTTTGTGGTATTGCTTTTATATGAAGAATAAAATAGAAGAAAAAAATAACCACAAAAGCTTCCAAATGACAGCAACTTGTTTCTGACAATATATACATATGAGGGCCAAGTTACACATTGGGAAATGGCTGCACTAAAAGTGATCTGAGCAGCGAGCGCTCCAAGCAACAGAGCAGAACAGGCTGCAGACTTTAGATTCACAAGCCTCAGATCGACGATTTGTTTGCAGAAACTCCTTGATGCTGCTTTTTCAACAATGCGATGGAGATTCGTTTAGATTGGATATTAAACCACAGAACTCATTTTAATGGCTTTCTAGCATTTGGAAGGGAGGGCAGAAGATGCATTAACTTGGCACTGGGGGGTTTTTGTGGACTTATACCATCAACATTACCCTTTCACTTACTATTAAGTGTAGAAGTCCTTCTTAGTTATAATGCTTAATAGTTAGAATACTTGCTTAAGAAGCCAATTAGTAACTTTCAAGATTTGAACCAAATTAAAAATAAAAATTTTGCAAAGTACACAGAAACCAACAGTTAGTAACAATATTTTTTATTGTTTGACCAAGCTGTCCTCAGAGTACGCTAGTTATTACACAAAAACAGCCTCCTAATCAAAATTAATTACTGTGGATTTATATAGCAAGTTTTATTTTTGTAAACAAATTATCATGTTTAAATTCATTTTTATATCTATTTCCATACTTTTTTTTATCCTCTTCTACTAATGATGATTCAATTCACAGTTTTATATAGTTTTCTTGCTGTACATTAAAGACTGGTAAAACTGCAAATAAGCATTACAACTTGAATTCACAGAAAATATCTTAAACGGCCAATTCTGAAGAGGAGTCCAGAATTCATTTTGGACATATGTTCTCATTTTTGTAAATATCACTTCACCATCACACTTTCCCATGTGTTTCTATACCTACCTTTTCTTGAAAATTATGGGGCAATATATGGATAGAAGGCAGGAAAAGGAAACTTCAGATTTTGGCGGGAAGGACCGCATTTCCTAGGAATAAGACGGATGACTTCCACTGTACCTCTTTGGTCATCAAAGGAATAGAAGGAATAACAGATTCTCAGTATCGTTATCAACCTCCCGTGTAACATCAGAATGAAGATTTAAATGAACAGTTCAGATTAAAAGGAAAAAAGGCATCTTCATAGATAATCCTCTGATATTTCTAGCGTTCTCATGTATTTACCTGTAGTTTTTAAAATAAATTACAAGTATAATAAAAAGAATCCAATGGAAAATTGCTGTGTGTTTAAACTACAAGTTGAATAGGCAGGTATTTTAAATATTAAACTCCATTTTCAATTTAAAGTCTTAAGTTTCATTTCTTTTCAGAACTTTTACCTATTTTTATAACTTTAATTTTAAAAGAATTAAGTGTTTTATATTTTCCCTTATGGAAAAAAGAAAGATTTACTACACTGAAATTGCTTTACTATTATCAGTTGAAATTAAACTACTGATTCAACTAAGCTATGTTTACTAAATAGTTTTTAATTAATGGCAATTTTAAAGGCAATTCCTCCACTAAACGTTGAAATAAATTGTGACAGATTTTGTAAGAGAAAGTAATTTACCATTTTGAAATTATGGCAGAAATAACATCTAGCTGCAGTGTAGATGTTGAAATCAAGGGTATCTATCAGCCTTGAAGTTTTTATGGACCATAAATATGAGAAATTTAAATGACCGCTTGTAAGATTATCATTGCACTCCAATTCTCAAATGTCTAAATGAAAGGAAAAAACAGACACCAACGTGTCCAACTGTTCTAATACATAAATGACCCTGATGAGGTTTTTACGGAAGAAAAAAAAAAGAAAAAACTTTTGTTTCCGCTGTCAAACTTATACTCTGTATGTATAAGACTTTAAATTAGCAACACCTTAATAGGGACGACACCCCCCCACCCCTCCCCTGCAGAAAACAACAGTAAACTACAAAACACAAAAAGGCAAACCAAGTAAAGCATAACGTGATTGTTTCCCATCAGTGTTGGTTATGTTGCCCTCTTGCAAAATGACAGGCAAAATCATACTTGTTTTTACATTTGCATCCACATATGTTACACTGAAAAGGATTTTCATACCCATGACATCCCATATGAATAGTGTAAAGGATATTGTCGGCAAAGTACATGTCACAGTGCTGGCAGTGGTGTAGAAGCTGAGGGTCCTGGACCGGCAGGGTCGGAGCTGGAGTGCTTGGCTGACTGTTTCCCATGCTGGGAGTACTCGTGTGAGCACTTGGTTCACTGCTCGGACCTGCCACCGGACTATAGTTCCTCTGACTATGTGATGGCCGAGCTTCAGGGCTAGTGGGAGAGGAGCTCTGAGGAATACTGGCTGACACGGCAGAAACTACTGCTTGAGCAGAGGGCTGCTGCATCATGAAAGGCTTCTCATCAGGGCAGGGAACTACATCAGGGGATGCAGGGTTTTGGTTTTCAGGTGGCAAACTGGACAACTGTCCTGCTAGAGTTGACAGCTGGTTTAAAGGGTTGTCAACCATGAGTTCTTGGGGGTCCCTTGGCAGGCCACCAGCTGGTGTGGGTTTTGCCATACTTTCATAGGAGTCAGTCTGGATATTCGGGATTTCATGGGTAAAGTCATTAAGGTAGTCTGGCTTCTGAACCACCATGGAAGGTGGGCTTAAGTTGATTAGTGCTCGTCTGCTATAGCCCAGATTGCTTGTTTTCTTCTGTAAAACCCCCCACATCTTCTTGCTGCTTAAGGAAGACCTAGTACCTTTAATTGGTACCATTTTATGCTTGCGCCTTCGATGATGGGACAGGTTACTTCGATCACTGCAGCGGAAGGAACACAATTCACATTTATATGGTTTTTCTCCTGTATGGGAACGCATATGGGCTTCCAGATGACGCTCATAAGCAGATGCAAATGGACATAAGTGACATCTATGAGGTTTCTCACCTGTTTAAAAAGAAAAATGGGGGAGAAACTGCACGAGTAGCTCATTTATGAAAAGTTTCATATTTTGTCCATTCATTAGATTTAGAAATTGATCAAAAAATAAAATGCTTTTCAGAATGACACATTTGCAAAAAATTATTAAAATTTATTAATAAACCTTTATACTATACGGACTAGTGGAATGAATCCCTTTCACAGAAGGGATGGCTAAGGTGACATCTGAGGGTTAGCAGTGTAGCCTGCAACCGTACAGAAACCTTTTCCCTGGTCTGCAAAGGAAACGTACTTAGTAAGGATAAAGATAAAAACATTTTATCACTTCATGCTGTCTTCAGCATTAACCTGCCCAACCTGAGAAGCAGACAGATGCTGAGATTATTTAGATTCAGAAGGAAGATGGCTAAGGAAGGGGAAGCTGTACAAGGGGCCTCACTTCCTTGGATGCTGCATGCTATTGCTGTGCAAAAATGGAGTCACTTCTCCATTTATTCAAACCTTACATCCACCTTCATTTTCAAACTATCACAACTATTTATATGATAGATCAACCTGCCCGTAAAGAAATGCCCTCTCCAGCCACTTCTCCGTTACCTGTGTGGATTCTAATGTGTTCAATGAGCCGTGCGGTGCCTTTGCTGGCATAGTTGCAGTACCGACACTTGAGCTTCCCATCAAAGGTCCTTTCAAACCCGTCTACTAACATTCCTGAGTTTTCATCCAGGGAAACTTCAACAGATGGGTGATCAAGTCCATTTTGATCACCATCTGTTCCAGCTATAAACAAATATAGCAAAAGAAATTATGCATCTCAGAATCAACTCAATTTAGCAATTTAGTGTGGAGTGGTAGAAAATCTTTCATAAATTGACAGTTTGCTTAGCACAAAAGTTAAATTCACAAAAATCAGTCTTTCTGAACTGAGGTTAACTTTATACAAAAGCAGTATTCTATTGGGGGATTTCAAATTACTAACACATAAATTATATCAGTCCTCAACATACTTTTGAGT
Source organism: Neophocaena asiaeorientalis asiaeorientalis (assembly GCF_003031525.2). Classification (NCBI taxonomy): domain Eukaryota; kingdom Metazoa; phylum Chordata; class Mammalia; order Artiodactyla; family Phocoenidae; genus Neophocaena; species Neophocaena asiaeorientalis. The sequence goes on from NW_020175505.1 coordinate 12,396, forward strand.
AAGGTAACAAGGTATGGTATTTATCTGACAGATAAGGAGACAGAGGGGGGTAAACAGTGATGGCAGTTACACATGTTTAAGATTCTAGCCACTTCTACAAATACAATGGGCAGTCATGATCATCTCCCCAAATCCTAATCTATTTAATCTAAAACAATTAATGTTGAGTTTTGCAGTTCCACTCAGCTTACACATATGTTCTAGATTCTGGGTTGCATTTAGGATCTTAAAATTCTAATTAAGCACATATAGGGAAATATTGTATCTGATACCTCTGAATGTTATGATATGTAAGAATTTCAGAGTTAAGAGATGTTTGGCTGTTTGCTTTTAACCTAGTCAAACTACTTCTTTGTATAGATAAAGAAACTGAAGGGGCAAGTGCTCATAATCTGGAAAACCAACACACGGGGGACCACAACCCTGCTCTCTTGGATCTCAGTCCAAGAATTGTACACTAAAGTATTAAGAGGGAAATGTTTGTTCCTACAGCTTCACGGGAAAAGCATTTCTACTCCATCTGCAGGAGGTAGCAGTGCAGGTGCAGACAATTCAAGCCCTTTGCTCTGTTTCCTCTATCCTTCACTAGGAGAAGAGAAGTGACTTTGCTAGTTGGTGCAAGTCCAACATCCAACAGGTCCGTTGCATTGGAGGGACAGCAAGGCTCAGTGTCCCCCCTTCTCCCATTGCTTTCCCAAGCCAGTAACTCCTGAAACAGAATATGTATACGAAATCACTTGGGGATCGTATTAAAATACAGCTTCTGATTCAGGAGATTTGGGGTGGCACTTGACGTTTTGTACCTCTCACAAGCTCCCAGGTGATGCCCGGTCTCTGCTGTTGCTGGTCCCTGGATTACAAGGCCCTAGACCACCTAGGTCAAGGGTTAGCAAATTTTTCCTATAAAGGTCAGATAGCAAATACTTTAGGCTTTGTGGGCCACATGATCTCTATCACAGCTACTCAACTCTGCTGTTCTAACTCAAAAACAGCTATAGAAAACAGGTAAACAAGCAAGCATGGCAATGTTTCAATAAGACTTTATTTATGGATGCTAAAGTTGGAATTTCATATAATTTTCACATCATGACATTATTTTTCTTTTGTTTCCCCCACACCCCAACCATTTAAAAATGTAGAAACCACTCTTAGCTTGCAGGTCGTGTAAAAACAGCAGTCCAGATGGGGCCCACTGCCTGTAGTTTGCTACCTCCTGAGCTAAGTTCACAAATAGATTCCAGTCTTCGTGTAGTAAGCAAACCAGACAGTCTATCTGTAGGTCAGGTAGAATAGGCTCAAGTAGCTCACTGCTTTCTCTACTCTGATTTCTCCTCCTAGGTGGGTATACACGGTTGGCCTTCTCTTCATTTTAAGAGAAGAAACAGAAACCCCTATTTTGTCTCAGGTCTAACCCAGATTTCCTAATGGCCAAACCCCTTGTGTAATGAAGCTGGACCCCCTTTTGGTTCCTTGTGTCTGCTGTTAGTTAACAGAACCAGGAGAATGGGAAGGGAATTTAGAACCCCTAACCTTCCCACAAGACCATAATGCATCTCTGGGCCACAGTAAGCCCTGCTGGAGCTTTACTTTCCCTCAGCAAAAACTTGACATGTTTCAAGAAGGGGAAAAAAACTGCCCCTATCTTTCTAGGAAAAACGGAATGATTCACATTAGTGAACAGTAGTGGGCTTCATACTATGGGTAATGACACACAAACACTAATATATTTATAAAAAGTGAATTATTTAATAGTATTAAGATAAGTCTACCTCCCTGAAGAGCCTCTGCTTCTTTGTCCCCACTAACTGATCCAGAAATCATGTTGACATGATGGGTCTGCTGAGTCAGGTATTCCTGGAAATCTTTCACAAAGTCCAAAGGCTCTGGTTTCTTTTCACCCATCTTTGCTTTTGATTTTTTTTTAGTTTACAGTTCGTTATACCTACGGGGGAAAAAAATGAAATAATTTTACGTTATTTAGGGAGATATAGTACATATTAAAACAACAACAGTGACAAAGATGATTATGTGCCAGGCACTACAAAACCACAGAGAACACAGTCCCCGCCTTTAAGTATCTTATAATCTTCCTGATGAACTAAAGAAACACAAAATGGTGAACAATTAATATATTTAATATTTAAATAAACTGGGATTCAAACTTAGTTTTTAGAGGATAGAAAGAAATTACAAAGAGCAGAAAAAAGAAAAATTCAGAAGAAATAAAAAGGAGTATCAGCAGGGATTATCAATGAATGAGACAGCAGAGAAACCAAGTGGCTCAATCGGGGCTGTGGCAGAGCATTTGTGGATGATGGATATGGAGCATACCTGCGTGTCCAATCTGGTCGCTACCAGCCACATGTAGCTACTGAGGGCTTAAATGTCGCTAATACAAATGACTTGAGTTTCTTATTTTATTAATTTAAAAGTGAAATAGCCACACGTGGCTAGTGACTATCATATCGGACAGCAAAGGCTCTTAAAACATAGGGTTCACATGAATGAGTACTCTAGAAGTAGGTGATCTACAACAGGGGGTGGCAAACTTTCTGTAAAAGACCACACAGTAAATATTTTAGCCTTTGCAGGTCATGCGGTCTCAGCTGCAACCACTCAACTGTCATTATAGTTAAAAGCAGCCATAGACAATATGTAAAGGAATAAGTGTGACCGTGTTCCAATAAAGCTTTACAAAAACAGGAACAGAGCCAGGTTTGGCCTATGGGCTACAGTTTCCTGACCCCTGCCCTAGAAATCCAAATCACTACCTCTGCCACCACCCATCATCCTACTCATTCTGACAATAAGGAAAAAAAAAAAATTAAACAAAAATATCCCTGATGCTGATGTACAGAGAATAAGCCTCATGTCAGATTTTGCAGTCATAAACTAAACTGGTCCTCACATAGGTTTATAGCCCAAATTCGCAAATCAAATAACCAAAAAGTTTTCTAGTAAGAACAAGCTGAGGAAGTCTAGCACCTAGGAGACAACAGGTCTTTTTCTTCCAATAAAAATATATTTATGTAAATGTATATGGTCTTCTTAAATATGCCATATGCTAAAAATTTCTTTCCCTAAACCCAACTATTTAACGAGTAATTTACTGTCTAAAAAAGTTCTCATCTTTTTTTTTTTTTTTTTTTAGAAGCCCAAGTTCTCATCTTTAATAGCCAGTAGCAGGCATTTAAAGCTAAAGATTAGTCACTTCTCTGTATATATGCTTAACCTTTTCTCAAGGCATAACATACACACAGAAAAGCACATCAATCCTAAAGGTAGAGCTCGGTGAATCATCACAAAATGAACACATCCCTAAAATCAGCACCAATGTCAAGAAACAGAAGGCTACCAGCATCCCAGGAGCCCCCCTGTGCACCCTTCCGGTACTAATCCGCCCCCCGTGCACCAGCAAGGGCTCCACAACCCTGACTTCTGAAATTGCTGGGCCACCAGGTATGCATATATTCAGCTTTAGATAATGCCAAATAGTTTTTCAAAGTGACTGTACCAATTTACACTCCCACCAGTGGGGGACAAGAGTTTTGTTGCTACACGTCCTCACCAACACTCAGGTATTTTTTTGCCTTTTTCATTTTAGCCACTCTGGTGGGTGTACAGTGGTATCGCACTGGTTTTAATTTGTATGGCTTGACAATTAATTAAGCTGTGTACTTCAATTACCCACTTAGATAACCTCTATTTCATACCCAGTGAAGTATCTGTTCACGTTCATTTTTCTATTAGGTTGTCCATCTTTTTCTAAGTAATATGTAAGAGTTCATCAAATATTCTGGATATGGGTTCTTTATTAGATATGTATATGTTAAGTACTTCTCCCACTCTGTGGTTGCCTCCTTTTCATTTTAATGGTAATTTTTGATGAACAGACGTTCTTAATATAGTCCAATTTACCCATTTCCCCACCACCACCCTTTACAGTTAGTTGTTGGTGTCCTTGCCTATATTTTACATGCAGACGTTCTCCTGTATTTTCTTCTAAAAATTTTATTATTTTTTTTTACCTTTCATATTTTTATCTGGAATTGGGCTTTGTGTATGGTGAAGTAAGAATCAAAATATATTTTTTCCCCAATGAGATATCCAACTGTCCTAACAACATGCATTTAATAGACCAGCCTTTCTCCACTAGACTCTTTTATCACCTTTCTAATCAGGTGATTATATATGTGATTCTACTTCTGGATTCTCTGTTCTGTTCCACTGGTCTATTTTTGTCTATCCTCACACTAACACCACACAGTCTTAATAATAAAAACCTTAATATCTCAGTAATTTAAGTCCACCAGTTGTTTTTCTTCTTCAAGAATATTTGGACTACTCTGAGTCCTTTTCAGCCTAAGTTTTTTAGTGGCAAGAAATGTGGGGTTGTGGAAATGAGATAAAAGCACATTTTCTAATTAACAAAATCTTGAGCAACATTTTAAGAACTAAGACTTCTATTTTAATTGACTTAACTAGAAATCTACTGGAAACAGACTACCTTGACTGTGTTGCTACTATAGATCATTGAACTGTATAACAATTAGTTCCTTATTAGGAACTAATAAGGAACACAGGACTAGTTTTGGTTTCCCTTGTTTACTGGCCCCAGACTGATATATTTTACTTTTGTATTTCTTGTCTTCCTCTCTTCTTATATTTAATTTGTTCTTTACTCTGAACACATTTAGCCAAATAAGAACCTGCAGGTGACCAAATTCTCACTTTTCTTGATGCAACACGTATGAATAGTTCCTTTCCTCCCTTCTTAGAAGATGCCTAGGGGTTTATTATTATTACTATCTCTTTTCACTGTTTTCTAGAAAGTTGAAGCTACTGAAAATCTGTCCTCTGCATCAACAGAATAGTATGTTATTAGGTCAAACTTACTAGCTTAAAGACTCTGAACAGGGTCTTCTCTAGCCTTAGTTTCCTACTTCGTAAAATGAGATAATAATACCAATTTGCAGCGCTGTTTTAAGTTTTACAGATACGTGTAAAGTATCTCGCAAGATGTGTAGTTTATGGCATGTTCTCAGACGACAGTAGCTATTTCTGCAGCCAAAAATGGTTATACCTTGGATTAAGAAATTCCTCACTGTCCCAGATTCCAAGTGTCTTATGTTACCATTGTATATATCTCTTTTTCAGTTACAATGAAACAAACATGGTATGGTCCACCTTAGTCTCAATTATTCACATATGGCAATTTGCAATTTCCCAAACTCTTCTGATTTTACTCTTTTAGGCCACCTCTTTAAATCACTTGCTTTAGTCTGGCTCTGCTTTCTCAATCTTAAGGATTACTACTGGTTTCTGAACAAGTTTGTTTCAGTTGCTTCTTTTCCCATCTTACCTTGTTGACTTGAACTGCTCCTCTGTTTCCTAATCACTGATTAGTACTCGTTTTATGACTATACTTGATTCTGCTGATTATCTGTCCTTTAAAATTTGCCCTCTGGTTAGGGGGAAAAAAAGTGGGCCAGTCGGCTCCAATGAAAAAGATTACCAAGAATAAGGTTTGTGCCCCGGTCCGGGAAGATCCCACATGCCGCGTAGCGGCTGGGCCCATGAGCCATGGCCGCTGAGCCTGCGCGTCCGGAGCCTGTGCTCCGCAACGGGAGAGGCCACAACACAGAGAGGCCCATGTACCGCAAAAACACAAAAACAAAACAAAAAAAACTTGAGATAGGATCAACAAAACTGAAAAAGAAAACCCACACCTCAAAACATACAGGAATGGGGAGCAACGTAAAAGTATACATAAAAAGGTAAGAAATATAGCAGATAAAGATGAAGAATGAGTTCCGAAAAGACAGAGAAAATAAAGAAGAGAAATGCTTTTTAAAAAAATGGTCAGGAAATTTCCAGAATTAAAGATTCCTTTCAATTCAATCTGAAAGGGTTCATAGAGTGCAAAATAGATTATATAACAATAAATAACACTTAGACACATTATTGTGAAATTTTAAAATCTCAAGGTCAAAGAGAATAACATGAAACTTTCTAGTGAGGAAGAGCAGCCCACCCACATAAGAAAAACAATCGGATATTGAGTATCAAAGGCAACACTGGGTGCAAGGAAACAACAGAGCAATTTACTCCAACTTAGAATGTTTTCACTTTCTCAAGCTGCTAAAGGCTAACTTCCAAAAATCTACATCACAATGGAGAAAATTTAGATGCATTCCCTTTAGAATCAAGAAGGCAAGCATGCTTGCATCACTACAGCTATTCAACACAGTACTGCAGCAGGTAAAGACCCCACAATATAAAAAGGAAAAAAGTAATAAAAGGTGTAAGGACAGGGAGATACCTCTCCCTCCGCCCCCCCAAAAAAGAAAAGAATAAGATGTGGGAAGTTGTTTTTTAAATTGTAAAAGCTGTAAGGCCCTACAGATTGTCTGTGTTCTAATTATAAAACCTATAATTTAGAAAGAAATCCTGGTATTTCATTGCAACTTTGCATCACCTCTTGCCAATCAGTTCACATGAAAACTGATGTTGCCACTGGAAAATATCTGAACATACTTTGATAGGCTTCAATAAGCAAGATCAATCTTACCAAATCCTGATTAGAAAGCATAACACTGCTAAGGTACGTGTGATAATGCAGAAAAAAAGGGCACAGGACTGCCATTAAGAAGAAAATGATATTTTTATACATGCATCTCAAGTTTTAAAAACTCAAATAAGCCTAATCACAGAGAACGACTGGCATATTTTGACAGTCTTGGCTATTATCACATTGTCACATTATAAGTTTCACTGTGTTCCCCGCCAAAAATTGCATGCCGATTTTCAATCAAAATGCATGATGGACTTAAAAAAAACAACAATAAAGCATGCCAATGAAAAAAGGGAAGATACATTGTAAACTTGAGAGAAACTCTATTCTTAAGAATTTTAAATATACTGATATGGTTTATAGTTGTAGACATTCTGCAATGATTTAAAATTTGTCTTTCCATCCCTAAGCATTTTTGTGCCCACTTGACCTACAACACCTCCCCGCCATGCAGCATTACAGGCGCTTGCAGTGCTCAAGTCTGCAGAAGAGATGAGTATGCATGAAAGATGCCTAAATCCGGATGGACTCTATGGTTCAAACCCCAGCTTTCTCCATCTCAAGTCAGTATTTCTAAGCACAATAAATAGAAAAAGAATAATTCTGAAACTACAGAAGACTTCTTGATATCAAAAAAAAGTTTTGTATCCAAACCATCTTCCTGTCTTTAATAAAGTAATCATCAGTCTTAGGACCAAATGTTTAATCTAAGAACTCCATAAATTAACTGGTATCTAGAGATGCATCTAAGACAGTGATAAATTTTAAAACCTTTGTGAATGTAACATAAAAATCTACGTTAGGAATCAGCAAACTATAATGCTCTCATTCCCATACTTTATGATTATCATTTCTTATGATACAGCAAAATTTCTGAGTCTTCCCTGTGATCCCTCTGATTAAAGTTAAGTTGGTATGGTATTCCATGGGGTATAGATACATGTCTATAAAGAAACTGGCTAGAATGCACCTAAATTATTTTTATGCCAATAGCTCTCCCAAACTATCCATTCAAAACTCACAAATAAGGTTCTTAGAAAACAACCAGAGACTACCCATGCTAGTGAAGAAAGAAGCATTTGAGAAATAAGCTTTGATATCCCCAAAGAACAAAGAATACAAAAACGTCTTTATCTTTAAGCAGGTAACAAACTATTCTTGACCTTCGTTGGGTTCTGATATTCAAGTCCTCTGATCTTCAGTTTCATAAAAGGCAAGTTGTCCATCAATACACACACAACCAACCCCTCCTAAGCAGGAGCAAACAATGTAAAACAGAGGCATCATGATGCAAATTAGAAGACAACCACAACTATGAAGTAGAGGTGATATAAGAACCAGAAAGGGCTTTTTAACCTACCCTCCTCCCAAACTCTAGATTTTGAGAACAACATGATTAGGCAATAGTAGGATCTATTTTATTCATCTACCATTTCTGGTAGGGTTATTAAACATAAGGTAACTAACAACTAACTTCCTTATACAGTAACTTAATTTGGGGTTTAGGCAGGCCTATACACATTAAGTGACTGCAGTTCTATTGAATGTGTTTACTTTTTTTTTTTTTTTTGCAGTACGCGAGACTCTCAGTGTTGTAGCCTCTCCCGTTGCGGAGCACAGGCTCCGGACGCGCAGGCTCAGTGGCCATGGCTCACGGGCCCAGCCGCTCCACCGCATGTGGGATCTTCCCGGACCGGGGCACGAACCCATGTCCCCTGCATCGGCAGGCAGACTCTCAACCATGCGCCACCAGGGAAGCCCCTGAATGTGTTTACTTTTATAGCTTAATAATTATGGTCACTGAAAGATTTACTCTGCCATAGAATACGTATCAATGGAGAAGTCTAACAAATGAGGTTTCGTTTGTACAGAGAATAACATGGACTTCAAAAAGAATTAGAACACATTTCCTCTGATTACATAACCATCAAAAAAACAATTCTCTGAAGGCAAAAAGGGACATTATGAGGTGCTGAGAAATCAGAAAACATAATATAAAAGCAAAACTTAAATAAATACAAGCTGGGAAAAATAAAAAAGAGGAGTTACACAATCTAACCTTTTCACCCCAAATCAGTTCCTCCTTTTTCTTGCCACTCCAACATGGATGAAATGTAGAGTAATCGAAATTTACTCTGGAGATACACCAAAGGACTCCAAAAGGCCATGGAGGGAATTTCAACTAAAATTGAAAAGCCATACAGAGGTCTGCAAAGAAAAATACACCACAAATCAAAACCTTTGTGACAAAAAATTAGGATCTACGGGTTTAATAAGCTAACAAAATAACTTGTGCCAATTTTACCACTACCAGAAAAGAAAACTAAGCTAACAGACAAACAACAAAGCAGCAGGTTCACTTCAGCAAAAGCTCCAAGTAATCACCAAAGAGTAACATGCGTCAGTGCGACTATCGTGTTTTTTTTTCCACTGGTGGATTTCATTTTTTGGCAAAAATGTTACTGTCTTTCCAAATTAAGTTATTAACTTCATTTGTTCGTAGTACACTTCTAAGAGGCTCAGGGGCTCAGGCTTAGTACTGCTGAACAGTTACAATTGCATAAAAACAAGGTACTAGCCTAGCCCCACAGGGAAACATTTGTGAGAAAAGAAAACCCACCAGGCACGCCCAATAACAGCACATCTGATTCCCATCTTTATTATCCTCTCTATCGCAACTCAAAACACTTAGGGTTTTCTTGGGAAACACTTGGGACCCCTGGGGGCAAAAAACACAAAATGTCTCAATTTGCTGCAACAAACTCCCAAACTTGTATTAACCTGTAGCTGTGCTGAATGCACGACATAAATCAAAATTAAACGGGATTTTAGGGACTAAAATTGTGAGTCCAGACGTTTAAAAAGTTGTTCTAAGGAAGTTGTGTTTCTTCCAAACTGAAGTTCTGTAGAGCTCACAATTTAAAACGGCTTTACTTCTCCCACTTGTCACTCCTCTTCGGGCCTAAACAGCACACTAAGGGGACACTAAATGGGCCACGTGGTTAGTGGCAGCTGGAACCGGTTTAACTTCTATTTAGATTCAATTTACCCAGCACTTACTAGATGCATGGCTTGACTACTCGCACGCCGGACAGTTTATTAAAAGACAAATCCTGCACGAACTTCAACAGTTCTTCGCTGAAAAATCCTCCCCAAACCTCACATCTCCCCAAAATTAAAGTGCACAAGCAGTAGAAACGGATCTAGGAAGGACCACCGTCAGATAAAAGACGGAGGCTCTAAAAAGTCCTCCCAACGAGCAGCCCAGAACTGGCGTCGGGGCGGCATCCTCACCAGGATTGGGAACACCTAGGAGACCCGCACCTCGGCTGATCCCCTGGCCCCGGGACCCGGTGAAGACGCAAACCTCGGGGCGCCCCACCACCACCACCACCACGACCACCTGTCAGAACGAGACAGCTCCCTACCCAGGAGCCGCCAAGCCCCTGCCAGACGGCGACGCCACCGCAGGGACCGCTCGCTTCCTCGGGGCTCCCGCGGCCAGACACCGCACCCTCCGCGCTCGGGCCAGGAAGGTCCTGGATCGTGACCCCAGCCGAACAACCGACCACGCCCGCCCCTTCCCTGAGGCTGAGTTCAGGGCGGAGTCAGCCCCTCGCGAACACCCTGCTCTCTCCTCCCGCCGCTCCTTCTTAACCGCTCTCCTCTTTAACCGCTCTCCTCAGCCGTGTCACCGCCGTCCGAGCCGGTAACCAGCTACTTACCTCCTGACAGCCGCACCGAGTAACCCCTACCGCCTTGTTCAACGCCGCTGCTGTCGCCGTCGCCCCCGCCGTCTTCGTCACCGCCGCCATGTTTGTTGTGTCTCCTGTTCCCTTACCGCCCCACGGCCTTTCCTAACTCTCGCGTGAGCAGGGCGAAAGCGGAGAGGGAGCTGTTTGTCTATCTCGGCTTTCCGTAAGGGGTAGGGGGCGGGACAAGGGAGTTTGTGGGCGGGGCTCTGACTCCACCCGCTCCCAGGCATTGGTGTGCGGCCCGGAGGCCCGCCGGAGCCGCTTCCCGGGATCCTTGACGGCGCTTGTCCTGGGGCGCAGATGGAGGGAGCCGCGGTTCGGCTGCTGCGCGGCGGCGCGCTGGTAAGTGCGCTCGCAGCGGGCGTCTTGGGGGCCCCGAATGACCTTGGCCCCGGCAGCGGGGTCTTCCCCTGACGGGACTGGGGCGCCCGGTCCACGTCCCGGGCCCGCGCTTCCCTCCCTCCGCCGGGTCTCTCTCAGACCCCTCACCGCGGGCCGGCCACGACCCCGACCTCTCTCCAGGCCTCTAGCCGAGCCGGCCTCAGTTTCTGTAAGGAGGGCTGGGAGTGGCAGCTGATGAGAAGGGGGCTAGGGGCTGGTCTAGAAGCTTCTTTGACGGAGCAATCACCTTGTATGGAGTCGGAGAGACACAGCTGCAAGATATCTTTTGCAGGCCATTGGGTCCTGAAAGCTACCGAGTCTTGAATCTTTCGAGGCATTTTGTAGAGATGTCATTTCTCTGATGTCGCTTTTCCCCAATGATTACATTTCCTATTTGTCTTGATTTCTTTTTTCCTAAGTGCTAGACCAGGGTTTCTCAACTTTGGTACTGTTGACATTTGAGGCCAAATAATTCTCAATTGTGGGAGGCTGTCCTGTGCACTGTAGGATGTTTAGCACCCCGGAGTTGTGACAACCAAAGGCAAAATTGCCCCTGATTGAGTACCAGCTGGTGTAGACCTGTACTATTGTGTGCTCCAGAAGGGTGGGAAGAAGGGACCATTCTCCTTACAACCTGGTAAAAAACTCTCAACCTATTTGCTGTACCCAGTTTGTTGACTATACGAATCGATCTTCAAGATTCCAACAGGAGCGGTTGAGATTCTGAGGTGCTGTTTGCCAAAGAGTTTTACAAGCTAAATGGTCAGTAGCTTGCAGAAGGAACTCAAAAGCACAGCTACCACTTAGACCCATTTCAAAAGTTCACCTGTGGTGTAATGAGGCCCTCAGCTAGGGTGATACCACTGACGGTTAGCGAGGAAGATACATCAATAGACTTGAGAAGAGCTGATAATTATCTTGAGATGGAGGAATTAGATGGACTCCACATTTTCTAAATGGAGTGGCTTAGTGGTGGGCAAAGATTGGGATGTCTGGAGAAAACGTAGTTTAGGGGGAACAGAAGGAAAATTAATTAATTCTCTTTTAGACTTTAAAAAGTGTCAGTAAAATGTACCCCTGGAGAGTTTTGGAAGCTGGACAGGAGGAGGATCTGGAGACCAGCAGAAAAATAAGAGCTAGAGAAGTAGGAGAGAGGCAAAGCCACAGATGAGGGATGGGGCGTCTGAGGGAATGGAAGCACAGGAGGGTACAAGTCAGCCTTTGGAGTACATAACAGACCATTCTGGGTAAATGGTGAAGAAAGGCAAAGCAAAAGGAGAATAAATGTAGGATATCAGAGGAGGCTTTGTGACAAACATGCTTTATTCAGAATTGGAGCAAAAGAAGTAGAGGGATATTTCAGTCCTTTCTTAAGAGCAAGAGTACAAGCAGAGTTTGTGCCATGTAAAGGAAACAACCCAAGGAAAGCAGAGGCAAGTGTTTTTTGAGAAGTTCAAAGTACAGCCCCCTAACCCAGGGTCAATTTATGGAGATACGGATTCACGATTGAGGCAGCACATGAACTTGCTCCATTGAACCGTGAAGAACTGCTTGAGGTTCTGGTGCTCCCTTGACTCAGTTTGGTGTTCACCTGGGGGCACTGGAGTATGCCACACCTGGTCTGGAGCTCAGGTGTCCTTACTTCTATCTTAACTGTTCTTTCTGCTACCAGCCTGGTTTCCCTGAAAAGGAGGGTGGGTCAAAGAAATTCCCAGTACCTGGTAAGGTATTGGACCCAAGTTAATTGCACAATTAAAAAAAAAAGTTCATTAATAATCCCACCTTTTAAGATTCCTCTGGAAATAAAGGGAAGTTAGTCTCTGGTTTCGTTTTTGTACACTGGTAGTTTGGGAAAGAGAACTTGCTGACTTGGCTAAGGTCACACGGAAGGCAAACAGGTCTCCTTTATGCTGGTTCCTGGCACTGTACCCTGTCTTGGTTTATTTAGCCCACTCCCGAGGCAGTCTACTCTTCTTCTAGAAGGTGGTGATACTGTTAGGAACTACTAGGGGCTGGAATGAGGAGCCTGAGACTGATGGAAGGGAAAGGTTACCTGTTCAGTAGTTTTCGAGAACACCTGAGAACAGAAGCTACTGTTTCGGGAGGAAGCAAGCAGGGATTAGAGGGATTCTGGTGCCAAAGTTTTGGCTTGGGCATATGAAAACAGAAACGATCACACTCTTTTTTTTGGTTGGGGGGCGGGTGGGCTGTGTTGGGTCTTCATTGCTGCACACGGGCTTTCTCTAGTTGCAGCAAGCGGGGGCTACTTTTGGTTGTGGTGCATGATCTCATTGCGGTGACTTCTCTTTTGCGGAGGTCGGGATCTAGGCACGCGGGCTTCAGTAGTTGTGGCTCGCGGGCTCTAGAGCGCAGGCTCAGTAGTTGTGGTGCACAGACTTAGTTGCTCCGCGTCATGGTATCTTCCTGGACCAGGGCTTGAACCCGTGTCCCCTGCTTTGGCAGGCGGATTCTTAACCACTTGCACCACCAGGGAAGTTCCAGGATCAACTTTTAAAATCTAAAGTCAGGTATGCAGTACTTAAGTCAGATCTTAAAATGGACATCCTAGGTTTAGTCAGAATTCAGTAAAGTGTTGCTTAGTAGAAGACTGGAAGTCCTTGAACTATTAGGGCATAGAGAAATAAGTATTGTGTAATTTACTGAACAAAAGAACATATAAACCCTGAAGGATAAAACAGCATTAATAAGCATAGGGGAGGAAAACTGTTCCCCTTTTCCCTTCTAGGTTCTTTAGCTGGTCTGATAATTAAATTGGCATGACAGATTAACAGGAGAAAAACAAATTTTGTACTTAAAGGAGCCCATAAAAAATATAAGACTCAAAGAAGTGACCAAAACCTGCAGCTTTTATGCTCTTTAGACAAAGAAACATTTCTTTTGGTACATTTGTGAAGAATTGACAAGAAAAAGAGGTTTGGGCTTGGGGTAGCTAATTAGCGAGGAAGTAACAAGCTTTGTTCATACAGCCTCCTCTGCCCTCAGTTCCCTGTCCTGCTGATGAGGATGCCCTCTACCCTCCTGGTGCAGGGAGAGTACCTTTCACAGGAGAGATTATTTCCTGTTTTCAGGGGGGACAGAGGAGGTCAGTATCCTTCTTGCACTGCTATTTCTTAAGTATCTTTAATTCAAAATGATCAGTGTGGGGACTTTCCTGATGGCGCCGTGTTTTAAGAATCCGCCTGCCAATGCAGGGGACTCGGGTTCGAGCCCTGGTCCAGGAAGATCCCACGTGCCACGGAGCAGCTAAGCTGTGCGCCACAACTACTGAGCCTGCGCTCTGGAGCCTACACACCACAGCTACCAAAGCCTGCGTGCCTAGAGCCTGTGCTCTGCAACAAGAGAAGCCACCACAATGAGAAGCCCTCACACGGCAATGAAGAGTAGCCCCCGCCCGCTGCAACTAGAGAGGAAGCCCGCTCACAGCAACGAAGACTCAACGCAGCCAAAAATAAATAAATAATTAATTATTTTAAAAAAATGATCAGTGTGCCAAAGTGGCATATTTGGGGGTGGCATATTCTGCTCCCCTTTATAAGCAAATCCTCATCACACCTCCTCATCATCATTCTTTGATATAAGGGAAATTTGCCTCGGCATGACTGCCTACCTCAGCACCTAAGGCAGTAGGAGAAAGTGTGTCCAGTGTAGTTCTGACATCTACTGATTACACAGTGAGCCATAGCTGTCAAATCTAAATTCTGTATTAAATATTGGCCTATTGCAGAACTGTTTATATGCAATGTTAACCCTTACATCCACGGAGCATAAAAGCATCAGAAAATCACTGTTCTCATTTTGCTTAGGTTAATTACCCTAAAGCGGTAACAAGCGATGAGCATAATTAAGCACATTGGTGTTTAATCTCGTATTTATTATATAAAAACTTGACATGAAGGACCTTCTTTCTACTACTACTTCCTTTTTGGAATACCTCCTAAATATGTCTTTTAAACAACCAGTACACAGTATTTGGCATAAGAAATAAAATGTTTATTCATTAATTCTTCTAAATCATTGATATAATTCTCATAAGCCATACCAATTCCTATAATTTTAAAGCTACAACATTTGGTTTCTCTAATTTTAAAGGAATTTAATTTACTTTTTTGGGTGTGGGGGAGGAGTGATACAATTCTTTAAAAGTATTTATTTTCAGTAGATAATTGTAGAATCTCATGCAGTTATAAGACCTAATACAAAGAGATCCTGCACACCCTTTATCCAATTTGCCCCAAAGGTAACATCGTACAAAACTATAGTACAGTATCACAACCAGGAAATTGACATTGATGCAAACCATCAATCTTTTTCAGTTATCTCCAGTTTTACACATAAATTTGTACACTTCTGTGCAGTTTTATCACATGTATGCACCACCACAGTCAAACTACAGGACAGTTCCGTCAGCACAAGGAGCCCTTGTTTTACCCTTTTTTTTTTTTTTTGCTGTACGCAGGCCTCTCACTGTTGTGGCCTCTCCCGTTGTGGAGCGCAGGCTCAGCAGCCATGGCTCAGGGGCCCAGCTTCTCCGCGGCATGTGGGATCCTCCCGGACCGGGGCACGAACCCGTGTCCCCTGTATCGGCAGGTGGACTCTCAACCACTGCACCACCAGGGAAGCCCTGTTTTACCCTTTTATAACTACACAACATCCCTACTCCGCCACCCCACCTGTTTCTAACCCTTGATAACCACTGATCTGTTCCCCACCTGTATAATTTCAAGATTATTAGGTAAATGGAGTCATGTATTTGTAACCTTTTGGAATTGGCTTTTTACATTCAACATAATTATCATGACATTCAAACAAGTTGTTGCCTGAATCATACTTGGTTCCTTTCTATTGCTGAGTAGTATTCCATTGTAAAGGAGGAAAAAACTTCTCTCTTGGGTTTAGCGTGTGGAGCCTGCAAATTAAATTGACAGAAGACAGATTAACCTGGGGAAAAGGTTTACTTGATATGCATAGGGAAGCCAACAAAAGAAGTAGCTTCATTAAATAAAGTTAAAGGTTTATTATATACTTAGTAGGGAAATGGGAGGGGGGAGAAATTGATTCTATGGGAAAAACAAATAGAGTTCTTTAGGAAAGACCAAACAGATTTTTGAACAGATATGAGGTAAGAAAGATGATAACAGTGTTTAAGTATGAGTGGTCTTTTCCATAAAGTCCCCCAGGAGGGGATTTACAGTAGCCTCATTTCCCAGTGTTGCTTCTTTTAGTCAGATAAGAAGACTTTTTTCTGCATCTGTTGAATCTCAGATGTCTTCGGCTTGGAATAATCTTTATTGGAATCTGAGGTTCCACGTGGGTCCCCATACCATGATAGGGACATGCCATGGTTGCTTAGCCATTCACCTATTGAAAGACATCCAGATTGTCTCCAGTTTTTGACTATTGTGAATAAAGCTGCTATGAACATTTGTGTGCAGGTTTTTATTTGAACTTAAGCTTTCGTTTCTCTAGGATAATACCCAGGAGTACAATTACTGGGTCATATGATAACTGAATTTTTATAGGAAACCACGAAACTGTTTTCCAACATGACCCCCTACCATTTTACATTCCTATCAGCAGTGTATGAGAGATCCAGTTTCTCCTCATCCTTGCCGGCAGTTGGCATTGTCGGTAATTTTTTTGTTTTAGCCATTCTGATAGGTGTGTAATTATATCTCACTGTGTTAATTTAATTTAAAAATATTCTTTAGTTTCCACAAACTTGGAGAATGGTTATTTGAGCTACAAGATCCTTCTTTGAGTATCCTACTGTTAAAACAACAAAATTCAGCTGAATAAATTTTAAAGATTTTATTGGCTTTGACAACAGTTCATGAATTGGGCAGCATTCCGTCTAGTAAACAGAGGGAAGCTCCAAAGAGCTATACAAAATAAAAGACTTATAGGCAGGAGGGGGTGGGACTAGAAAGTTGCTAGCAGGGAGATGATTGGGACAAAGTCACCTTCCTTTAGGGGACAGCAGGGTCTGTCAAGCAGATGACCTCACTAGTGCTGACCAGGTAATTCCAGATTGACTGGTCTAAGATTCCACTCCTGGGAAGAGTTGAAACTAATTAATTTAGGTATTACGTCTGGTTTGGTGATGCGGGCTTAGCACAAGTGATTCCATTTGGGGCCTGTTGTCTTTTTTTTTTAACATTTCACATTTAATTATAACGTAATATTATTTTACCTTTCCTTGATCTGTAAAGTTGCTTCATTGCAAGAGGACATTAAAAATACCATCAAAATGTGCTTACCAAGAGTGAGCACTCTAATTATCTAGCTCTGGAATCATATGAGCTTTTTGGACTTATTAAGTCAAAAAGGACTTAGAAGAAAAATTTTGTTCATGCATCTGTTATCTTTAGCCTATATAAAAACTCAGATTAAATGTAAAAATAGAATGCATAAAATTCTAAAAATAAACATAGGTAAACCCCTTTATTAGAGTAAGGAAGGTCATCCTAATTTAAAGCTGGAAGGCATCAATCAAAGAAAGGTTGATAATTTTGACAACATAAACATCAAAACCTTTTGCGTGTCAAAACAAAGAAACTATGCGCAAAATTAAAAGACAGATGACAAAGTGGTTGAAAAAAATGTGCAGCTCCTCTGTCAACTTAAAGAAAAATGCACAACATGAGAGTTGTGAGATCAGGGACTTACTGATGACTAAACCTGGGAGATAGCCTCTCAGTGAGTAGTTCAAAACAAACTGCTCCAAAGAGGTAGGGGAGGAGCCACCATATATACGAAGGTTTGGGCAGGGAAAGACATGCAGTCAAGCATACATCTTGATAAAAGACTAATACTAATCACAAGGAACAAATGCCTCAAGTTAATGATTTTAGTGTTTTTTTTTTATGCACAGGAAGAATCTGGGGTCATTGAAATTCTTCCTGAGATAATATATCCATCTAGGGACCCTTTTGTAGAAAGCACAGAGTGCTTCATTGAGCCTGCAGGTTTTTTAAAAAGTCTGAATTATGTTTAGGTTACACTGTTGGTGGGAGACTATAGTGGGTTGCGACTTTACCCTCGTGTATCTGGATGATGAGGGAGGCTCTGTGTTTTGCTCACACCTGTCACCAAAGAGCTAATTTCCTTAATTTATATCGAGCTCTTAGAAATCAACAGGAAAAAAAAAGAAAAAATAGGAAAATGAGCACAGGACATGAGTAAACAAAAACAGAATTAGAAATGTTCTTAAATGTATGAAAAGGGGTGCAAACTCGTAAATGAAAGACAGCTATAAGAACACTTTGTGATACAATGTTTTTTTACCTAAGAGATGGATGCAGAAATAAAAAAAACTGGCCTACAAGCTGTTTTGGCAAGATTCTAGGGAAACAGGCACCATTATATATTTGCTAGTGGGCGTGAGAATGGTTTAACTTTTACGGAGGACAATTAGAGAAAATTTGTCAGTATTTTGAATTTATTTTTAACATTGACAGAGATTTCCCTCTTCTAGCTTGTGCTACAGATGTGAAATAATGTACGTCAAAAGTTATTCACTGCAGCATTTTCTTTTAGAAACTTTACTTTGCAGTATGTAATTAGATTCATAGGAAGTTGCATAAATACAGATAGTAGAGAGAGGTCCCCCCATCCACTCAGATTCTCCCATGGTTGTATCTCAGTAGTACAGTTATTGAAACCAGGAAATTGATATTATTGTAATGCCAAGGAAAGGATAGCCCAACAAAGTGGTATGAAAATTACTCTAAACCTAAAACATTTGACCATTCAGCAGCCTCAAGAAAGAAACATTATCTAAATTTAAACAAAGCCTCCTGAAAGTACATCTGTAGATATAAAGAAACTGTCTTTTCTCCTATAAATCCATTTATTGTCAGTCATTTCCTACCCACCCCACCCCCCAACAAACCTCTACCATTAGAACCTAAGGCAGTAGAGAAGTTTTCTTCCCAAGAAATGTGTACATATAGTTCTGTGGTACTTTATCACTTGTAGATTTGTGTAACCAAGTCCACAGTCAAGATACAGATAGACATTCACAACAAAGAGCTCCCTTGTTACAGCATTACTTATAATAACAAAGGGAATTCTGTTACATGTTAGAAACATCTCCAGAATATATTGCTACATGGGGAAATAAATAAATAGATAGACAGATAAATACATAGGCCAGAATATGGTACATAGTATGCTCTCTTAGAAGGACCAGGAGGAAAATAAGCAACTATATTTCTACTTTCTTATGTTTGTATATGAAGAATACCAGAAGGATACGTAAGGATCTACCCTATCCCCTATGGAGGATGTTGAAAGTGGGCTGTATGGGAAATAGGGCAACAGCTTTTTTGAGCATAGTTACCTGTTCAAACCAAAAAGTCTTAAGTAAGACAACTGGGGGCATGGTGAGGGGGGAGCAGGGAAGGTGCAGTTGTGGATCATTTGTTCAACAAGCGAATAATTTGGCTTTTGAAAGTTATAAGGGGTGACATGAGTCAAGCATGTAAACACAGATTCCAGCTCATGCTGCATATGAGAGTCACCTGTCAACTGAAAAAGTGCACAACCTAAAAGATGAGAATGCTGTTTTATTCAGCGGACATTCTGAGGACTTCAAGCTGGGGAGACAGCCTCTCATCACTCTGAGGGACTGCTCCAAAGAGGTAAGGGAGGGGCAAAGATATTTGGTTTTTGCACCAAAGACGGGTGGTAGGAACATCAAAAGATTGCTGATAGGGCCTCCCTGGTGGCGCAGTGGTTGGGGGTCCGCCTGCTGATGCGGGGGACGCGGGTTCGCGCCCCGGTCCGGGAGGATCCCACATGCCGCGGAGCAGCTGGGTCCGTGAGCCATGGCCGCTGAGCCTGCGCGTCCGGAGCCTGTGCTCCGCAACGGGAGAGGCCGCGGCAGTGAGAGGCCCGCGTACCGCAAAAAAAAAAAAAAAAGATTGCTGATAATTAAAAGAAAACCAGACATCTCAAGTTAATGAATTTAGCACTTTTCTGTGTGTGGGAAGATGCAAGAGTTTTGGGCACACTGAAATCATTCTTTTGATATGCACCTAAGCTATCTGGGGCCAGTACCCTGTGCTGTCTCCTCCTGAGTTTCCTCAGGGCTCACCAATGGAGTAGCTGTAATGTGATGCTTGATGGCTGCAACATCCTTTGTTTACTGATTTGGCAGGCAACCATTTTTTTTTTCCACTCACACACCTCAGGGAGCATTTTAGAAATGCAGAAGCCCAGGCTTCATCCTAAGTCTGTTAGATCGGAGTCTGAATTGGTGGGGCTGAAATCTTTTAGTCTAAGCGCCCCCAGGTGATCTGGGTATGTAGCCAAGAGTGGCAACCCCTGATTTAAATCTCAGGGGGACTTGTTTCAAAGACACTAATAGAGTCATTGGTAAAAGTTCCCAGGATAAACTAGTTTCTTTAGTTTAATTATGTATAATTATATTTTGCAGTTAGGTTCTTAAGAAGTCCATAAAATTGTTCTGTAGTGTGATGCTGAACATATTATTTAAGACCTATATCTAGCATTTTTAAAAACAAGCCTACTTTGAAAGCCCAAAGAATACGTGGTTCAGGTATTCATTTTAAAACATCTTAACATCAAAATTTTTATTATTAAATATTTCTAATAACACTGGTAAGTGTGAGAAATAGTACAACTGGCACCCATTTCCACACAAGCTGCTTTTGCTGTCTTTTTTTTTTTTTTAAGAAATAAAACAATTCCGACATAAACCCTGCACTTCCACCCTCTCCACAGAAGTAACTTGTAACCGGGGCCCAGCAGTGAGGCCAGTTTTGGATCACAGGACCGGAGATCAGACAAAAGGTAGCTGATCTCAGTTTCTCAGTTTATTGCATGCAATTAGCACACAGCACGGGTTAGTCAAAGCAGGGAAACTAGACAAGGGGATAACAAGCTCTCCCAGAAGTCCGGAAAGCAGGTGTTTCAGCATGAGTGGCAGTCCTGGTCCAGCAACGGGTGTGGAGACAAGCATGGAGGCAAAGTCGCCTTCTGCTCCAGCAGGGCCTTCTGGCAGCATCCATCTGCAACAGCCCAGCAGCGAGGAGTCGAGTCCTCCAACCAAGACCCTTCAAGTCATCTCAGTGTTCTAAGGAGTCGGCCAGTAGGTGTAATGGTCACGGTGCCCAAGGGGTCTTGTCTCCAGCAGTTGCTCCTTCTGTTTCAGTGATGGTTTTCCTCAGGCTTTACCAGACAAATTCCTTAACTCTTAATTTATCACAATAAGACGCTGGGACTCCACACTTTCTGCCATGACTCCACCTTGACTTACTGAACATACCTCAACTGCTATGAGTTTCACACAAGGGGAGAGGGAACCCTAACATGAGAAATCACAACATAGCGACACTCCTGAGGCTGATGTGTGTGCTTCCTGTTTTTAGACTGCATCTGTGTGTATCGTGAGAATATATACTAACATTTGGTGTTTTTAAAGTGTGCATTAACGCTGTCTCCCTGAATAAATCCTTTTGCAAATTACTTTTCGTGCTTAATATATTTTCAAGACTTATCCATGTTGATATATGTAGCTCCCTAGTTCACTTTAACTGCTGTAAAATATACTGTTAAATCAGTATACCACGACTTATGCATTCCTTTGTTGATAGATTCTTAATTTTTCACCATTTCAGATGTCATTTCATTCTTTGCATGTTTATAATTGTGCATGTGAATTCAAATGGAATTGCTGGGCCTCAGGACATGTATGTCTATCTGTTTTTTTTTTTTTTTTTTTTTTTTTTTTGGTTTTTGGGGGT